>NC_031774.1:6319833-6348533 GCF_001522545.3 Parus major
GTGCGGAACGCGGGGTCGGTCGGATCCCGCCGTGCGCCCGCGCCGCTCCCGCACCTAAAATGGAAGTTAGTCCGGCGGGCGGGGCGGGGCGGGCGCGGGGCCGCCCCCGGCGTCAGCAGCCACGACAAGGACGGGCGGGACCGGGGCGGGGCCGAGCCGGCTGTCCCGAGAACGATCTGTGACCCGCGTGGGATCTGCCCCAGCAGTGCCTATTCTCCAAACCGGAGTCTACCTTCAGACGGCTCCACCTGGGGCCGTGCCGCTCGGGAGCAGACCAGCAGCTCCTCAAGGTCCGGGTCTGCCCCAGCATGGTGTGGCAGGGGGCTCTCTGGGACACGGCCGAAGTAGAGCCTCCTCCGGCCTGTCCCTCTGGAGCGGCGGGAAAACAGGTTACCCTTGTCCAGGGTGAAACCTGCCCAGAAGCAAGATTCCATGGCAGGATGGGATGCAGGAGGTCCCCAGGTCTCCTCTGGCTCTAGGAAGCAGGTGCTGGCGGGATCCCAGCCACAGCTCATCCTCCGTGGCGGAGGGGTTCCCTACGGAGGCAAGGAAGTAACGCCGGGCCAGCCCCGGGCTGCTCACCTGTGAGAAGTCCAGGTCCCGTGAAGGTGACAGTCTTCTGCCTCGTCCCTGGTCAGGCACCGGGGAGAACCCTGCCTGCTCCTGACTGCCAAACTCTTAGTGAGATAATGATAGAGGAAAAGAGTTGAGGACAGTTTGGGGTGGGACAGGTGATTCCTGGCATAAATATGCACTTGGAGGCAGGGAGGATGTGATAACAGCCTGCGGATGAAGGTGTGAGGGAAGTGATCCCGAGCAGTGTGGGGATTGCTAAAGGTGATGCAGAAGGGTGGAATGAGGCGAAAAGGGATTTGATGCGTACAAAGAGCACATCTAAGGAGATGATTAGGGCGTGGGACCCCCAAACCCTCTCTAATCTCCAGCCAGCTGACAGCAGAGGAAGAGCTGGTCCACCCCTCCCAGGGAGGAGAGGGTCTCTTCATTCCACAGCATTCCAGCGAGACCTTCTCTCTGCATCCCTTCATTTTCATTGTCACCCAAAACGAGCAAGCTGGAACCCCTCTCAGCCTTGTGCCTCGAGTAAGAATTGCTCTCAGATTAGAAACAATCCCCATCTGCCTTCCCTTCCTCTTGGCCCACACAAGGAGGAAGATGGGTGCATCCCCTGAGTCTCAGGTACAAAGAGGGAGAAGAGGTGCTCTCAAATTCCTTCTGGGAAGAAGAGTCTTCACCCACCTGACACCTCCCAAGGGGCAGCTCTTCCTCACGGAAAAGGCATCAGAAACACCTTGCTCCTCCATCCCAGCACCAATGACACATCCTTCGAGGCCTCTGTCAGGGGCAGCAGGGTCTCGGAGGTTTCCAGCACAGTCACACCCTCCCTCTGCCCTTGTCAAAGACTAAAGGTGCTCTTGCAAACATGTGTCTGACACTGTGTGAGTGCCTCCTGTCCCCAGGAGGGAGCTGCACAGGGTTTATTCAAGCACTGGCCCTGCCCCAGCCCTGCCCCAGCAGCTGGAGCACCCGGTAGCACTTACTTTGGAAGGCAGGCTGGACCCTGATCCTCCAGCTTCAGCTCACTCTGCAGCAGATCACGCTCTTGTTTGACTGTAACTCTTGGGGCAGAGCAGTCTGTCCCACTGCGTCCTGGGAAGAGGAGTGATGTGTTACTAGCATGGGAAAGTTTCCCCTCTTTTACAGTAATTGCAGTAATAATATCTTGCACATCCCCTTTCATCCTACAGCTGATGCCTTTCCCAGATGAGACGCCCAGAAGTGCAGCTGCCACCGGAACAGAGCAAGACAATTTGTTTACAAGGCAGGCCTGTGCTCTCGGCAGCCGAGGGCAGGAGGAAGGCAAGGCTGCCGTCTCCGGGTCCACGCAGGCAGCTCAGGGGGATGGCCTGCATTGTTCCAGGTCAGGATAACAAGCCCTTCCGCAGCCCCTTTCCTATGGGAATCCCGACAGGTTGTTGTCCCTCCCTGCATGAAGGGAAGTGCAGCACCAGGGGGGTGAAGCAACTCATCCGTCCAGACACCAGCGCTGAAGAGGGAGAAGGAGGGAAGTGGGGCCTGATGGAGCTTTCCAGCTCCAATTGGAAGATGCCAGGCCACAAAACAAGCCCAAAGCCCACCCTCCCAGTGCAGCTCAACGTGCTTCGTGGTGTCCCTGCTTCCCACTAGCCTCCCACTGTGCTTGGGCTGTCCCATGCCCACAGACCATCCTGCTTTCAGCCTGGCTGCATCCCATTGTGCCCTCGAACTATCTAATTCCTGGTACATCTTTTGCCTAAATGTGCATATGACTGAAGGGTGCACAGAAATCTCCTTCCTTCCCAGCCCCACAAGGATCTATTGCCACTCACAGACTCTCCTTCCTCTCTCCTTTCCCAGCCTCAGATCTTGCCTTCATCCATCCCTTTTGACACTGTGCAGGGTTCAAGGTCCCTCTGGAGAGCAGGGACTGAGAGGCAGGTCCTGCCCTGCAACACAGGCAAAGGGGACATAGCTGAAAATGATCCTGGCTATGAGACTTGAGATGGGAATTTCCTTTCTCTTATAGAAACTGGCTCAGAAACTGCTGATTTGAGAGCTTGAGAGACACTGGAAAGATGGGATTTGTCCTGTGAGAAGGCCTTTCTTCCTATCAATAGCAGAGGGAGCCTGAACAGCCTGGCAGTTTAGGCCTCGCCTTCCCCTCTGCAGTGAATCCCACCAGGAGATAAGCCCAGCTGGACATTCCCAACCCTCTGAGTCACCCAGGGCTGTGCCCAGCCAAGCGCCAAGGGCCAAGGACACCCGCTGTACTGCAGGTCTGCAGCCTCTGAGCACCTGAAGGTGGACAGAAAGATTCAAGCTCTGACATGGTCTGCAGTGAAAACTGCAATCCCATTCTTTTTTTTCCAGGAAAATCTGGCAGCAGAAATGGAGTTTAGAGAGAGGGGTCAATGGGACAAAAGGCTGCTGGTGATTTTTCCACTCTGTGTTATTTGGCTTTGGATACTAGTAAAAATGACACTCATAAAAGGCCTCTTTTGTGTACCTACAGTGGGAGGGGTTGCTGGATTGCCAGTTCGAGTATCAGTGAATTTTAAGGGCAGATAAGGCCACTGGTGAGGGGGGAGAACAGCGCTGCAGCTGTTGGGGTACAGTGGAGTTGGGGCTTTGCCTGACAGGGATTAGTGCTAAAACACTAAAACCCCAGCCCTGCTCACTGGAATGTGGCTGTCCCCTTTGCCACTGTGGTCCCACTCACTGTCACAGGGCACTCCATGGCATCTGGATCCATGTGCTCCCAGTGAGGTCAGGCTTTCCAGGCAACAGCTCCAATCATTGTAATTCCAAAGGATTGAAAGGGGTGGGGGAGGAAACATCTCTATTTTCCTTCTATTTTTAGGAGCATATGATAGCACTTTGATATGAAATTACTTGTTTTGCTGCATCCCTTGGTATTCTGGGCTGGGCTCCAAGCCACCCGGGGGCAGTGACAGGCTGCCAGTGACCTCAAAGGCCCAGGACCAGCCACTTTCTTCCTTGGTTTGTGTCCATTTTGCACACAGCAAAAACAGAGAAGAAAAACCACCCTCACATGTCCAACCAGATGAAAATCCCTCTGCAAGACCACATTCAAAGACTTTGTAGAGTTAAATTCTATGGTGACATTCAGGCTCCTGTCCTTCTGCAGCTCTTGAAATTTCCACCCACTTGGGTTGTTTGTAGGAGCAGCCACTGTCTCCAGGCGATGGGGATGGATTATAATCTTTGTTCGTGTATGTGGAGTGACTGATGCAGATGTTTGTACAATGGGTGCTTTATAAAGTGACAAAATACTTTCAAACTAAGTGGGAAGCATTGCTTGCTTGAAGGATGCCTTCCAAAGTACCATCAATTGTCCCCTTCAGAAGTCTGGGGCAAGAAAATACCATTTCTCACAGGCGAGGGCACAGTGGAGTCTGAAAATCCAAACCAAGGAGCATCGCAGGGCTCTGAGCTGTTGAACCCGGAACTGCCCCAGACAGCAGGTGCTACAGATAGCACCTTCCCCATTATCAACTTTGTGTTCTTCGGTGCCACCACTGCAGTGAACATGAGCAGCCCCGGCCTGGCTGTCGTCTCCGTGGCCCGACGAGGCTGAGGGAAGGATGAGGTGCAGCCCCTGCTGCGCCACCGGCAGTGGCCGCACCCAGGGCTGCCCTCAGCGCAGCCGCCATCACACAAAACACGAGCCGTGCCTCCAGCGCCCGGGCAGAGCAGCAGCACCGCGGCTGGGGGAGGACAGCGGGAAGGGGTCGGTCACAGCAGGCGGGTCTGCGCCAAGCACCGGTCCCGGTACCCTCCGATGTCGCCCCCGGCTCGCTCCCCGCCACCGCCGCCATATCGGGCTCGTTCCCGCCTCGCCGCCATTGGCTGCCGGGGTGTGATTGGCGGCGGGCCGGGACAATGGGCGGGCCGCGGCTGCCGCGCCACGTGAGGCCGCGGGCGCGAGGCGAGGGTGGGCAGGGCCCCGATCCCGGTCTCCCCTCCTCGCTTCCGTGCCGCGGGCCCGGGACGCAGCCCCGGGGAGCTTCGGCGGTGGCCCGCGCCCCGCTCGGCAGGTAGGCGGCAGGCCCGGGGCGGGCGGCGGGGACCGGGCCTGGGGCGCCTCAGGCTGCGGCGGCCTCACAGCCCTCGCTGTGGCGCCCCCTGGCGGACGCGCGGAAGCCGGGGCGGCAGGGCCGGAGCGGGGCCAGGCGGACACGGGGACACTGTGGGGACAGTGTGGGGACCCGGAGCGGGGCCAGGCGGACACGGGGACACTGTGGGGACACTGTGGGGACAGTGTGGGGACAGCGCGGGGACAGCGCGGGCTGTCCAGCGGCGCTGCCGGGCATGGGCAAACGGGGCTCTGCACACATCGATCCCGCCTCATCCCGGCCCCCAACCGTTTGGGACAGCCCGAAGAGGATAGGCAGGCGCTGGTCCCTGAGTCCTCAGCACGACGCTGTCTGTCCCTGCAGGACGCCCATGGGTTCTCCCACAGCCACCCCGCAGCTGCTGTACCGCAGCACCCGCCTGCTGCGCACGGCCTTCCAGCACCTCCACCAGCAGCAGCAGCGAGCCGACGTCTTCTGCGATGTGGTCCTGTGGGCTGAAGGTGAGCGGGCAGCATTGCCGAGGGAGGGGCCAGCGCACCTGGGGAGCTGCGGGGAGGGTCTCTGCAAACTCCTAGGAAGGACTGGAGTGAGCAGGAGGGGCTGCAGGGCAGTGACAGCCACTGTTCCTTTGCAGGTGAGGCAGTGGTGGCCCACTGCAGTGTTCTCTCCGTCTGCAGCCCCTTCTTCATGGAGCAGCTAGGCCGGGAGCTGCCCCCCCAGGGTTGCAGGGTGGTGCTGGAGCTGGCGGGGCTGAAGATTGGGGTGCTGCGCAAGCTGGTGCGCTTCTTCTACACTGCCGAGCTGGAGGTCACGCAAGAGGAGGTGCACGAGGTGCTGGCAGCCGCCCGCCGCCTCCGTGTCACTGAGCTCGAGTCACTGCAGCTCTGGGGAGGACGCCTGGTGAGACTGGGACCCCAGCGGCAGCTCGACCGCTCCTGCCTGCATTCCACTCAGGAAGCCTCCACCATGGTGGCACCTGACACAGCTGAGCCTGCCAGTGCCAGCTCTCAGGTGCCCCCCCAGAGGCAGCCACACTCTCTGGGGCACACACAGCCCAGCCCCATCGGGCGGATGAGGCTGCGGAAGGTGGAGAGCTGGGGGTGCTGGGAGGTGGTGCAGGAGGTGCAGCCTCCCCCAGTGCTGCTGGGTGATGTGGGGGTGACAGAAGCACAGCCCCCCCAGAATGTGGATACACAGGAGCAGGTGAGCGAGTGCTGTCCACCCCAGCAGCCCCCCAATGATGGGATGCAGCAGCATGGAGACTCCCCTGTGTCCCAACAGGGCTGCCAGCAGGCAGTACCCTCAGGGACCCCTGGAGGTGACACTGAGGAGGAGGTGGATGTGGGGACAGGGGAGCTGTTCCTGCCCCCTGGCACAGTCTGCCTCTGGCCCTGTCCCTCGTCTGAGTCAGAAGAGGAGGTGGATGTCCTCACCTAGGGGGTCTGGCTCTCCCTCTCACCCCATTGCCTGCACCCCTTGGGCTGTGTGTCCTTGGAATAAAGGGCTGGAGCTGTGCTGTGGAGTACTAAACTTTATTGGAGATTGGGGGAACAACGGGGTGTGGAGGGAGCCAGGGGTCTGGCAGTGACAGAGCTGCAGCATCAGGAACGGGACTGGGGCTGGCAGGTGCCCCCCACTTGGTCCCGCCTCTTCATGGATGCTCGTGCCACATGCGCTGGTCCTGGCTTGACTGCGAAGAGAGGGAAGTTGGTCCCTGTTGGTCCCATCCCTGTCCCATCCCACTCCCATCGCCGCTCACCTGGCCAATGCCTCTACACCAAGCTGCTTTTCAAGGCTTCCACTACGGTCTCCGGCTGGGGGAACTTCAGCTTGCGGGGAGGCCCCTTCCCGATACCGCTCCACAGCTCCACGGCTGCAGAGATAAGGGGGATTATGGGATCGGGGGTGCCGGGGAGGCCCCACCGCCCCCCGGCCCAGCACCTACTGCTGCCGTCCTCCTTCACCAGGGACACCTCGAAGCTGTTCCTGCGCGGCGGCCGGGGGTTGATGTCCACGGGGAGGTGGGCCATGGCCCCGCGCAGGGCCGCGCTCACCGCCGCCGCGTTGCGCCCGAACACGCGTCAGCTCTTGCTGTGGGGACACGGCGGTCAGCGACCCGGGGGACACCGGCGACCTCACACCGCCCCCGGCACCTCAGCTGCTCACCAGTGCTCGATGACGACACGGGGGCCGATGTCCCCGGGGCTGCCCTCTTTGGCCTGGGCCCGTGCCCGCTTCTGCGGGGCTTCCGCTGTCTCCGGTGCCTCGGCCGCCGGCGGCTGCTGGGCTCCGCGCTTCCTCCCGCGGGGAGCCATCCTGGGAGAGCCGAGGCGGTGGGGCCTACGCCGGAGCAGGAAAGGGGCTCCAGAAATGCCGCTCTGGGGTGAGAAGGGATCTCAGGTACTGCGCTGTCAGGGAAGTGAAAGGTGGGTCCCTATGGGGACACTGCTGGGGGAGAGGGCCGGGAAGGGCCAGTCCCCGGCGATGCGCCATTGGGGGAAATGAGGGTCCCCGCTGGGATGCTGCTGTGGAGGGCGGGAATCGGCTCCCCAGGGATCCCGCCACGGTGTGAGGCTGGGGAGAGTACGGAAAGCGAGGCCCTGGGGAAGGGAGGGGACACACGCGGGATCTGGAGAGGCCGCGCCGCCTCCTACCTGCCGCTGGCCACGTGCCGGTGGCGCGCACCGCCGGGGGGCGGGGCCGGAAGGGGCGGGGCCGAGAGGGGCACCGGAGCCGCCCCGGCGAGCTCTGGTTCCGCCCGCGCCGCCCCAGCCAATCAGAGAGCGAGGGATGCTCAGAGCCCCGCCCCCGCACGCGGTCCGGGACCGGGGACACGGACACGGACACGGGACACAGGCACGGCACGGACCGTTTATTGTCAGCGATGGATGAGAGCGAGCGTTAACCGAAGCGGGGCCCCTCCTACCGCCCTGCCCGCACGCGGCCGGGGGGCACCGCTGCTTTCCCGGGGCTCAGCCGGGACAAGTCCCCACAGAGAGCGGCTCCGGGCAGGGCCGGGCGGGCTCGCGGGGCCGGTGCCACCAGGGTGATGGTGACATAGTGATGGGCGACAGTACAGGGCAGCTTCTACTTGTCCTTCTTGGTCTCCTCCTGAGGCGCAGCCGCTGGCACGGCTAGGGGCTCCTCAGGCCCCTCCTCCCGCGGCTTCGACTGCTTCTTGGCCTTCTGGTAGAGCTCGTTAAGGTTGAACTCCCGAATCACATTCTCCTGTGGCCAAGACATAGCATCAGTGGGACCTTGTGCTCCCCCCTTCTTCCCAGGCACGGGCCAGGCAGGGGAACAGAAGGCTGGAGGGTCCCACCCACCTCAGAGAAGGTCCAGGACACAGCCCGGCCCTTCTTGTCGATCTGCGGTCGCCGCATGATCTCTGTCCCACCCTGGAAGAGGATGAGGGTGGGCAGCTGCTTGGTGAGAGGTGAGGTGCTGACCTTGTACCTGTGTCAGGACAAGCCAACAGTGACCTTCAGGCAGCCTGAGCGGGCTGGAGGGTCACAGGGACCACTCCAGAGTGGGCCCTGTTTGCCCAGGCTGTATTCCCCACACCTGGTACTGACATCCGTGTACCGGCCAACATCCACCTTCCCAAACTGGAGTCCTGAGCAGTTGTACCTGGGCAGGATGGGGACACATGGCTGTGAGGGATACAGAGGACCACGGGCCCCGTCACCCACCAAGATCCCAGTGGGTGCCACTCACTTGAGAGAGAGGTCGGCGAAGATGGGGGCAAAGGACTGGCACTCACTGGACCAGTTGGCAAAGAACTCAACAATCCACGTCACCCGCTTGTCCCTCTCCAGCTCCTCCTGCCACAGGGGCATGGGCTTAGGGGGGGTGGGCAGAGCCCCTCCAAAACCCCCAGGGCTTGGGAGATACTCACATCGATGGTCTTGTCACTGAAGTACTTGATGTATTCAGGGCCCATGTAAAGGGGTGGCTTGCAGGTCATCAGGAACACTGCAATGACAGCACCCTGAGCCTCCCAGTGCCAGGAGGGCCAGGCTGGGCCTGAGCAGTGAGCTGGGCCCCAGAGTAGCAAGGGGGAGCCAGGGCAAGGTGAATCTAGGGCAGGAAGACATCCAGGCTCACCTATGCAGAGCGTGAGGTAGAGCAGCCCCATGCGGATGTCGAGGCGGAAGAACAGGATGGCATTGGCCACTTTGCTGAACATGAAGATATTGCCGATGTGCTGCTCCACGGTGACTGCAATGCAGAGACAGCAATAAGGGATAGGACCAGATTCCACCAGAAGGTTGGGGGTAACTTCAGGGAGGGCTGGATCTGGTCCTCCAGATGCCACCCCCACTCTTGTTGGAGGAGGCCCCATAAGCAGCCCCAGCTTCCCATATCCCCCTGACTCACTGGAGCGCCGGTTCTTCATCATGACAATGGCACTGAGGAACATGAGGATCTCCACTTCCCTCTGGCACAGAGAAGTGACAGCATGAGCTGCAAGTGCTCAGGACACCTTGGAGCCATGCCTGGCCTGGCCTTGCACAGGGACCTGTGGCCATGCCAGGCCCTACTGGCCCCAAGGCCCTGCCAGAGCCCAGAAACCCCATCCCTCCCGAGGGAGAAAAGCGAGCCGTCCCACGGCGATGGGCTCGACCACTGCCTGGGGGGGATCTCTTGGCTGTAGGGGGACATCGCAGAGCAACGCCAGGGCATCTCCTCCCTCAGCCGGGCCGGGGTGCTGTGTGAGCAGGAGGGAACCAGGCCAGGGCCGGGGGTGCGGGGACAGGCCCGGGAACAGGCCGGGGATGCGGGAACAGGCCCGGGGACAGGTCGGGGGTGCGGGAACAGGCCGCGCCGCCTCACCCAGTCAAAGTCACAAGGGTTGCCATCCTCCCGCTGCGAGGGCAGCCCACGGCAGAGCGGCGGGACCTTGCGCACGAGCAGGAATGCGGCGGCGAGCAGCGCAGAGAGAGGGTAGTAGGGCCGGGCGAGCCACCGGCAGAGCCCGGGCAGCGCCCACAGCAGTGCCAGCAGCGGCGCCACCACCGCCATCTTCCCTCCGTCCCGCCCACTGCAGTGGGGGTGGAGCCTCCCCCCTCCGGCCAATGGCGAGCGGCGAAGCGGGCGCTCCTCTGCACCTGCGGGCCAATGAGAGGACAGAGAGAAGTGGCCAATCAGAAGGCTGGGACGAGCCTCCCTTAGCAACGGGGGGCAGGGGCGGTGCAGGGGCGGTGCTCGGCCAATGGCGGGGCGGGGCGGCCCCGCGCGGGGCACGCCGGGAATATGGAGAACTTCTCGGCGCTGTTCGGCGCGGCAGAGCCGCCGCCCGCTGCCGCCGCCGCGCTCGGATTCGGGCCCGCCAAGGCGCCGGGCGCTGCGGCCGCACCGCCGCCCGCCGCCTCAGCCGCCGCACCGCCGCCGGGCGAGGACGCGGCCCGCAAGGCCGCCGCCGGCCCCTTCTACCTGCTGCGGGAGCTGCCAGGTGCGGGCGGGCCGCGGGGCGGGGCGGGTGCCGCACTCGGCCAATCAGCGCGGCGAAACGCGGCCGCGGGGGAAACTGACGGCGCCACCAGCCAATGAGGCTGCGGGGGCGGGGTCACGCAACGGGCGGTCTGGTGGGGAGCTGGGTGGCGGGGGGTCCCCGGGGCCGGGGGTCCCGGTGCTGGGGGGGGTGCAGGAAGTCCCGGGGCCTGGGCACGGCTGGGGAGAGGGCGCGAGGATCCCGGTGCAGGGGAGTGCAGGGGGGTCACGGAACCTAGGCGCGGCTGCAGAGAGGCCTGGGGTGTCGTCGGGGCGTTTCCCCCTGCCCATATTGCCCCGCGGCCGCACAGGCACGACAGAGCTTACGGGCAGCACCAACCTGATCACACACTATAACCTGGAGCACGCCTACAACAAGTTCTGCGGGAAGAAGGTGAAGGAGAAGCTCAGCAACTTCCTCCCCGACCTGCCCGGCATGATCGACCTGCCCGGCTCCCACGACAGCAGCAGCCTGCGCTCGCTCATCGAGAAGCCGCCCATCTGTGGCAGCTCCTTCACCCCCCTCACGGGTGCCATGCTGACCGGCTTCCGCCTGCACGCCGGCCCGGTGAGCCCCGGGGCCTGGAGCCTGGGGGGTGGGAGGGGCCCGGCCCGGCCTGACCAGCTCCGTTTCTCCACAGCTGCCCGAGCAGTGCCGGCTGATGCATATCCAGCCGCCTAAGAAGAAGAATAAGCACAAGCACAAACAGAGCCGCACGCAGGACCCGGTCCCCCCAGGTAAGGGCTGCTGCAGCCACCCCCCTCCTCCCCTTCAACACCAGCAGAGCATCGGCTCATCCAATGCTTGCATTTCTCCAGAAACACCCTCGGACTCCGACCACAAGAAGAAAAAGAAGAAAAAAGAGGAGGATCCGGAGCGGAAGAGGAAGAAGAAAGAGAAGAAGAAAAAGAAGGTGAGTGCCAAGGCTGGGGTTCAGTGCCCAGCCTGTGGACCCCTGAAGGGCTCTCTGAGCGGCCAGCTCCAAGGGGCTGTTGCCCAGCAGCTCTCATGCGTTCTGTCTCTGTCTGTCCTGCCTCTGCAGAATCGGCACAGCCCGGAGCACCCGGGGGTGGGCAGCTCCCAGGCCAGCAGCAGTTTACGGTGAGGCCACGCCAGCAACGCCCTGGGGATCCCCCGGCCCATGGGAACAGCCCCAGCTGACCCCAGGGACTCTGGGGCTGGCCTGGCCCCCTGGCTAAGAGGACACCCCTGCAGCCCCCCAGGACCAGGGGCACGGACTCTGTGGGTGCTGACCTCGGGCTTTTGTACCTGAAGAACCTGGAGCATCAAAGCCTCTTTCAGTTACTTTTTAAAGTCTGCTCTGAGGAGGGGCTGGTGGCCATGGCTGCTGTGACCCTCAGCTGTCACGGAGGAGCCCAAACCAAGGTGTCCCTGGAGCGTGTGGGGTGCCCTCCTCTGGATCCCAAACCTCACCAGCACCCATGACACCTTCCCTGGAACTGCTTTTCCCATGCCTGGAAAATTCTTACCTTCTGTGGGAGCAGAGTTTGCCTCAAGGCGGTGTCTCCCCAAAACTGGGCCAGGCTCAGCTCTTACCAGACCCCCTTCTCTCTCTCTCTCTCTCTCTCTCTCTCTCTCTCTCTCTCTCGGGATCGGGGGGAAGGCCAAGACCCTGAGGATCAGGAGCCCTGGAGGGACTGCTCCATCCCTGGACACCAAACAAAGCACACGCACTGCCCTGGGGTGGCTCATTAAATATCCTTTTATTCCTCGTTTTTAAAATGGCTGATAATAATAAAAAACCCTGTCGTGGCTGTGTGGGGCCACTGGAGCTATTGCTGTAGAGAAAGAGTCCGGTGCTGCCAGCAGGGCTTTGGGGACGGGGAGCACGGGGCTCCTTGGCTGCGCTTTTTTGGCATGTGATGAGAAAATATTGCTTTCCGGGGATGCACCTGCCTCTTCCCCGAGCGAGCGGAAATAAAAACACCCCTGCGACAGCGAGAAACCTCCTCGGAATCATTAACAGAAATAAAAAAAGGCAACAAAACCAACAACCCCCCCGACCACAGCCCCTGGGGAAAGAGAACAAAGAGCAAAAACTGCGGATGGGGGATGCTGGGGCCTCTGCGCCAGCTCAGGCTGGGGATGTGGGGGTGCTGCCCCCACCCTGCCTACTTCCCCAGGCCCCCTCAGGGGGGCTGGAGGCTGCAGACATCACAGATCTGGGAGGGGAGTGTCCAAGGATGGGTACCTGGTACCCCATGGCCCCCTTCAGAGGGGGGGAACAGTGACACCCAGCACCTACCACAGCTCCTTCCATGAGTGCAGGAGGCGGCCCCACGTCCCTCCTTTGGGGACAGGGACAAGGTGCAGGGGACCCAGGCCCTGAGCAGGGTAGTTTCTTCCTCTCTGGGCAAGATATATAATTTCTGCTTCTTTTTTTTTTTTTTTTTTTTAATATTTATATTTATATATATAGATATTTATATATACACACACCTGGTAACTCGGAAAGAGAAAAAAAATAGAATCCGTAACAATAATAATAATAAAAAAAAGTATTCTGGTTTAAAAACAATCCGTTCCTACCACGCCAGGCGAGCGGGTGATTGCACAAGGCCCACAAGTGGCTGGTGCAGCCGAGGCAGTGCTGGGGCTGCAGCCCCCCGAGCCCTCCCCGAGCCCCCCGTGGGTGTGTGCCAGCCCCCATGGCCTGGGGGGCAGAGGGAGGAGCAGAGGAGGCCCTGCCCGGCTCTCACAGGAGTCCACAAGCCTCTGGCCGCCGCTGGGGAGGAGGGGAGGGAGCTCTGCCCCTCATACCGAGATCTCGTAGGTGGTGCCCCCCACACCCGAGACTTTTTTGACACCTCCGCGGGTGGGGCTGCTGAGGGGCACCGGCCCCGGGCCCGGCGGGGCTGAGCCCAGGCTCTTGGGCTGCCCATTGGACTTGCTGTAGGCTGTTCTCATCTGCACCTCGTCCCTGCAGGAAGGAAGCACAGACATGGGATCAGGAAAAGGGACAGGTCACTGGCACCCAGCATTGCCACAGCCCTGCCTTCCCTAGGGACCAGCACCCACTCCAGATTCTGAGGAGCCCATCGGGTGACTGAGAAGGTATGGAAGGCACCAGCTGTGTTCTGGGAAGAACTGGAAGATTTCCCTTGCTCTTCCCAGCATCTCTCCCCAGGGTGAGGTGTTCTACTGCTCCAGTGGCTTGGAGGGACACTGGGTGAGGGTCCCCCCACAGGCCACAGATGCCCCAGTGCCATCACAGTACTCACTTTGGTGCCAGTAAGGGCTGCAAGGCCACCTCCTCGATCTCGGGGCCGCCGGCCTGAGAGGCTGTTTTTTGGCTGCTGTAAGACACGGATTTGCCGAGGTGGGGGGCGGCGGGCTGGTCGGGGGAGCCCAGCGAGCGCACCCGCAGCGCTTGGGGGGGCTCGGGCTTGCCAAAGCGGGGCAGGGCCGGGCGGGTGAGCGGGTTCTTGCCCAGGGGCGAGCGCTTCGAATCGTCCGAGGAGGAGCTGGTGCGGGGGGCGTTGCTGGAGCCCGGCGTTGACTGGATGCCCGAGTCCGCCAGCCCCGCGTCCTCCTCCCGGCCCGGCACCGGCGGCTGCTGCAGCAGCTTCTCCCGTTCCTGGATGGAGGCCACGATGTGGCGGGAGAGATTGTCATAGCGCACGGGCGAGGGCTCGCGCGGCACCGCGTGCTTGGGGGAGGCAGCGCTGGCAAAGCGGCCGTGCAGGTCGGTCTCTCGCTGCTGAGCAATGCGGGCTGACAGGAAGGGCGAGGTGTAGCCCACCGGTGGCTCGGGCTCTGGGCCCGCCTGCACCGACTCGAAGTCGGGGCTGTCGGAGGGCGTGAGCAGGCTGTCGTACGAGAGGCTGCCATTGCGCGTCTGGTTCACCAGGCTCTTGTAGGAGGTGGAGGTGGTGCCCTCCGAGCGGATGGACTGCAGGTGGCCCGTCTCAAAGCCCGTGCCCTGGGCCGACTTGAGGCTGGAGGAGCGGGAGCCACTGGAGAGAGGGTCAAAGTGGAAGCTCTTGCCAAAGGTGGGTGAGCGGAAGCTCTCGGGTTCCAGGCTCGGCTCTGAGCGGTAGCTGGGCTTGTGGCCGCTGTCACAGATGGAGTTGGGCTCCTTCAGGCTGTTCACTCGGCTCAGCTGAGGGGCAGAGGGGGAGCGGTTACCCACAGAATGACTATGGGGCCCCTGTGGAGCTCCAAATGCACACCCTAAACCCTTCCCAAACCAGGAATGGGGCGGCATCCCCTCAGGGCTGGTCCTTCACGCCAGGCTCAGTCTTACCTTGGCGCTGGTGGAGTGGGGCAGGGCCGCCGAGCTGCTGCTGCTGCTGTAACCGGGCCGGTACTTGTACATGGTGGGAGTCGGGGGGCTGTCCTTGCCTAGCAAGCTGCTGTCTGCGCCGGGAGAGAGGGGCACGCTCAGGGCGGCTGCGGGCACGGAACGCGCTGCCCTCCCTGCCCGAGAACCGAGCCTGGGGCGGATGGACTAGGGGCAGGGACGGGCTGGAGGGGAGGTGCACCGGGGTGGGAGAGACAGACTGGGAGGAAGGGTTGTCCCCACAGCCACATGTGTGAGGCTGGCACTTCCGTGCTCCTGAGGCAGCCCTGGCTGGGTGACACCCTGGGGGTGCACGGCACAGGGGTGTCAGGGCGCTCAATGGGACACACACACCCCACAGTGGGCAGCAGGGCTGGGCAGCAGACCCCAGGCAGGGCCGGGAGAGCTGTGGGGTCTCCAGCTGCTGCAAAAAGCAGCTGCCACAGGCTCTGCCCATCACATCCCACCTCTGGCCAGGCCCACACGATGCCAGCCCCAGACGCTCTGTGCCGCTGAGCCAGGCCCGCCACCACTTCGCCTCCTCCGTCCTGGCAGTGCGGTGGCTGCAAGGCACAGCTCCCGGTGGCTCCAGACAGCGCCATGCTGGCTCGGCCTCTGGCAGAGCAGAGCTGACTGCGAGCATCCCGCAGGCTTCTCCATGTGCAAGGGGCCACATACACCGGCCCAGGAATGCTGACGTGCTCCAGGTCTGCCCTACGGCCCTGGTTCCTGGCCTGCCTGGTGCAGCCCTGGGCTCCCCTCCCAGCGGCTGCCAGGGCTCTGGTGCCCTCCTTACCCTCAGTGGTGGCCAGGGTTAAGTGTGTCCTCAGGCCCGTGTAGCGGCTGAGGTCGGGCTTAGGTGGGGGTGGCGGCTCGGCGTCAGCAGACTGGCTCTCCGTCACCTCCAGGCTCCCCTTGGACTGCAGAGACAAAGCGCAGGTGGGGTCAGGAGGGGCCAAGGCCTCAGCCCCCCAGGGCTGGCAGCGCATGGACAGCGGCACTGAGGGCTCCCGCTGCCTCCCAGGCCATCCGACAGAGCAGGGGCGGCGCGTGCCCCGGGTGAGTGCTGGAAGTGCCAAGGAGGGGGAACCTTCAGAGGGTACTGTGTGGGGAAGGATGGGACCAGTAAGGGCAATGAAGGGGGCAAAGCCTCATGTGGTCACTGCCACATGGGAGGGGGACAGTTCCCATCCCACAGGGACACAGAACAAGACGACATGGAGGGGGACAGGGAACGTGACCAGGCTCACTCGGTTCTCTACTCACGGATGCAGGCTTGCACCCCTGGGCTCCATGGAGGGCCCCAGCGCAGGCAGCGCTGGTCCCCACCTTCCTCACCTTTGTCCTTTTCAGCTCTGTCTGGATACCATTGTCCATGATCTTGACAGTGATCTGACCGTCTGACACCTCAGGCCGCAGGAACGGGGGTCTCACCAGCACGGTCTGCTCGGCCTTTGGGCGCCCGAGGTACCTGGAGAGGGGGTGGGAGGAAGGTCATATCCTGGAGCCTGGGATGAAGCAGTGTTTCCAGGGATGCAGAGGCTGGGCTCACCTGGGGGCTGGGGAGCTGCAGAGGACCCGGCTGACATTCTTACAGCAACCGTTGGTGAAGGGGTTGACACCCCCGCGGAACTTGCCTGTCACCTGCAGGATAAAGGAGTGTCACAGCCAGCCACGCCAACTCCCTCAGGACAACCTCCCAGCACAGAGATCCTGCAAGATCCTGCTCCTTTTCCTAGTCCCTGTTTCAGTGCTCAGCAACCACTGAGAGGGTATTCACCTCCTGGGCCCCAGAAGTGCCTGCCTAGTTCCGTCCTCTGCACCCCAATGGATGCAGCTGCCCCTCAGTCATCCTGCGCTCTATCTCCCCACCTCATAGGCCTCCCCCAGTTTTAATCCAGCTCCTCCACAACCATCCTCTCCCGGGAATTCCCAAAATGTATCCGTAGGTGGCCTGGCCAGGCTGGCAGACACCCCCATAATCCCCTGGACGTACCTGTTCATTGGTAGTGCGGCCCCTGGCCACGAGCACCACGTGGAAGCCCGTCAGGCCAGCGACGGGAATGAAGAAGAGCCCGGCCACACACATCACCACCATCCTGCCACAGCCAGCTAAGGAGCAGCCACAGCCCCGCTCGGCACCGCACCGCCCCCAGACCCCACCACCCCCTGCCCACTCCCACTGCCCAGGAGGATACGTGACGGCCATGCGGACACCGGAGAGCTCCTCCACCTGATACAGGACGTAGAGCAGCCCGAAGCCGAAGACGCCCATGATGTGCGTGGTGAGCGACAGCAGGAAGAGGAAGAAGTAGCGGTAGTTGCGCCGCCCGATGCAGTTGTTGACCCAGGGGCAGTGGTGGTCAAACTCCTGCCGGGGATGGGGCACGGTGAGGGGGTGCTTGCGGGGCTCCCTGCCCCAGGGGGGCTGGCAGAAGCCCTGGCAGCTCCTCACCTCCACGCAGTTGTCGCAGACGCTGCAGTGGGAGCAGCGCGGTGGGCGGTAGAAGCGGCAGGTCGCGCACCACTTCATGCGCACCTGGATGCCCTTGATCTCCACCGTCTTGTACAGCGGGGCCCGGAAATCATCCTCCTTGTCCTCGTCCTCCTCAGCTGACGGGAACACCCCGGCATGGCGTCAGGAACCAACCAGCCCCTGCCCGCCCCAGCTGAAGGCTCCCGGCATCACCTTCCTGTCACCTGGCACAGGGACAGCCAGGACCCCCAAACACAGGCCGGGGGGTGCTCTCCCAGGCCCTGCCCCAGAATCTTGACACTGCCTGAGCCCCAGGGACCCAACATGGGGTGCTGAACCCAGAGCTGCTGTCCCTGTAGCGCTTGTCACTGCCTGATCCCACTGGGCAGGGCAAGGAAGGCTCCTCACCAGCCTTTTGGAACCCAGAAATCCCCTTTACCTCCAAAGAAGGGTGCAAGAGGGCAGCTCTTCCCAGCCAGAGCCAGACTCACCTCGAGGGAATATGCCTGGGTCCATGAAGGTGGCCATGCTGAAGTTGGCCAGCACGAAGAGGAAGACGACGGCATTGTAGGCAGGGATGACTGGGGACACGTAAAGACTGAGCCCCGGGCACCTGCAGGCACAGTGGCTGTGAGACCCTTGGACCCCTCACTTGTGTCACTCCCACTGCCTCCCACTCTCCTGGGGCTCCCAGCAGTGCATCCCACACCCAAACCGGAGCCACTTCTACAGCACAGCCTGACCCTGGCCGGGGGAGCACATGGGGCCACAGCAGAACGTGCTCCAGGCATCCATCAGGAAGCAAAATTCCCCTTTGGGAGGACCACACTGGAGGGTCCCACAGAGCAGTGGTGCTGGGAACAGGGAAAACCAGGCTGATGACATGGGGGGCACCCAGGGACCCTGCCAGAAAGCACCTGGACGTCATCCTCCCCATGCCCCACCAGCTGCTTGGGGGCAGAGGGGACCCTGTGAGGGGACATGAAACCAGCACCAGCTCCGGTGCCTCCAGAGCCACTCATGTTCCTCACATCCCAGAGACAGCTCCAGCAGGACATGGGGACCCCAGCCAGCACCCAGCTCTTCCAAGAGGCCTGTGAGAGCGCAGTGAGGGAATCACCCTGCTCCCTCTTGCTCCAGCAGGCGGGCACGGGACATCGGGCTTCCCCCTTGCAGGCGCCAGTGTAATTCCCTAATCTGCTTTGCTGCTGGGATTTAATCCCACAGATCTAGGGCAGCATCTGTCCCTCTCTTCCCCCACCAGGCTAAGTGCCGATGGATTTAGGTGGCCGGAGCAGCGTGAGGCTGGGTGGGCAGGGCGACATATGGTGCCAGTGCCGTAATCCCACACAGGTTGGGGTGAAGGGGCAGGCGCTGGCCCTGTCCCCTCCTCCACCACCACCCACGGGGACGGGTCCGCTGCTGAGAGGCTGCCTCGGGAGCCATGGCAAGGCTCCAGCTGTGAATGAGCCCTTGGTGCAGGGCTCTGTCCCAGTTCAGGGCCCTGAGGAGGGCAGGGGGGGCACCCCAAAGCGAGGAGCAGCAGCTGTGCCAGGGGGGACTGCCCCGGGCAGGGCAGGAGAAGTGGGCACACCCTTCTGGCACACACCTGGCAGCACAGAGGGTGAGGCAGGCAGGGCACTTCCAGCACCAAGCACCGCTCCGTACCCCAGGGGGGCTGGGTACCTCATCAGTGGGACCTGCCCTCACAGGCAAAGGCTGAGGCTGGTTCCCATCCAGGCACAGGGATGACAGCAGTCAGGCAGACTTTTGGCTGTAGGACATCCCTGGCAAGGAGCACAGCATGGCCAAGCCACTCAGCATACTCCCTCCTCCTCCTCCTCCTCCTCCTCTCCTCTGACCCCTTCAGGCCCCACACACCACAGCAAGCTTCTCCTGCAAACCACCTTCCCCACGCCTCTTCCCCCCGGTTCCTGAGGAGCCGCCTTGCTGGGCACCCTGGGCGCTGCCTCCCTGCCCTGTATCAGGCTGGCATCTCCCAGGGTGGCATCTCCTGGCCCAGCCCCCCGAGCTCTGCCCCGGGCTGGGGAGCGGCTCCTCCAGCGGCACCGGCCATGCCGGCCCTGCCGCCTCCACTGGAAGCCAGCCAGGAGGATTCTCCACAGCTATGACGGGCTGGAGAGGAGTTCTCCTCTCCAGTCTGTGCCCCAAAACCCTCGGAGAGCAGTGCTGGAGGCACAGGACCTACGTGACAGTGTCTGGCCACAACCCAAGCAAGGGAAGAATCACAGAGTCATGGAATCACAGAACTCTTCAGATTGGAAAAGCCCTCCAAGATCAATGATTCCAAATGCTTCCCCCCAGGACTGTCAGGACCACCACTGAACCGTGTCCCCAAGTGCCACAGTCACATGTTTTTTTGGTGACTTCATCACTGCCCTGGGCTGAACCACCCCTTCCATGAGGAAATTCTCCCAAACATCCAAACTAAACCTCTCCTGGTGCCACCTGAGGCCATTTCCTCTTGTCCCATCACTTGTTCCTTGGGAGAAGAGCCCAACCTCACCTGGCCACACCCTCCTGTCAGGGGTTGTAGAGAGTGAGGATACACCAGAACTGAGGACCCCATGTCCCTGAGCTGAACTCCTACTCCACTTGGGAGAAGCCTCCCTGCCTCTGCTCTCTGCTGGACAGAGAGGGTCAGGGGGCTCATAGGAGCCCTAAAATTAGGAAATGCCCTTCCAGAAACCCTGCGGAAGGAGCTCCTCTTTCCAGGAAGGGAAATCCCAGCCCAAACCTTTGCTTGAAAGAGATGGAGGGGAGCCAGGAAGACCTATGGTCGGGCAGTCATCCCACAAAGGGAACAGCCAACAGCCGGGCTGAGCCAAGCACACAGCCTGGATCCTGAGACAGAGCCCAGGGAGAAAGGGAAGGATCCAGCTGCCTCAGAAAGCTCTAGGGCAGGGAGAGAGGGAAGGACCAGGGGAAGGGAACACCTCTGTGCTGTCCTGACAGCCAGCCCTTCCTGGAGTGACACAGAGCTCCAGGGGCAGGATAGTGCCCAGCAGGTCCCTGGGCTCAGACACACTGACAAGACCCCTGGGATGGGATTCACAGGCCAGGGCAAGCACAACACCCTCCCTAGGGAACGCCAGCTGCCTTCCTGGCTCCCTCACACCCAGAGACCCCCGTGCTGTGGGAGGGAGGGAGGGAGGTGGGAATCCCCACAGGGCAAGACCACCCAGTGGCATCTGGCATCGTGCTGGTGACCCTGAAGTCAGGGAGTTACTTCTTGGGACCATCCCCACCCATGGGAGGGATCAGGGTCCTCTGAAGGGAGCAAAGGTGCTGCCCATCCTTGAGGGAACCTTCTTATCAGGAGAGTGATGTGTTCCTGCCTTTTGCTCTCCTGAATAGAGAGTTTGGGGCTGTGGGCCCTGCCTCGACCCCGGGGCACACAGGGCAGGAGGAGCAGGAGCAGGAGGAAGGCTCCTCACCATCGCAGCCGGCCACGCAGGTCCCGCAGCACCCGTCGGGTCCCCCTCAGGATCAGGATGCAACATGCTCATGGCCAGAGGAGCTGTTGGGACTTGTCCCTGGCAGCACATGAGAGGATCTGGGAAACCTCGGGCACCATGAGTCACAGCGGGATGCGAGACGGGCTTTTTGCTACCAGTCATGCCCGGAGAAGCCTGTCCCTCCCTGCTGGTATCCCCTCCCCAAGCCCTCACTCCCTGCACTCTCCCAGGCACAGCCTTCCCTCCCTGCCTGTTCTCCAGCTCTCCAATGGCCTTGGCACAAACACAATCCCTGCTCGCCATGACCCCCACACAAGCTTGGATCTGACTGGGAGCGGGCATGACGCTGTGTCCCAGTGGCACTGCCAGCCCCGGGGAGGGGACAGGGAGCCTGAGAGCCAAGTGCACCAGCAGCTGGGACCAGCCAGTGGGGAGATGGAGGAATGGACAAATGCACCCCAAGGGGGAATTTCCATCCTAAATCAGCACCTGTCTGAAAGCCCAGCAAGCCTGGGACCTCCACTCATCCCAGGGGGAGGCAGGAACATTCACCCTCCCTCCAGTGCAACCGGCCTCATTTCCACGGCCATGTGCTCAGCAGCAGCTCCTAATTAAATTAATCAATTAAAGAGAGTTCTTGGCCCAGAGATACAAATCCTGGATAGACCAAAAAGTGTCCAGTGGATAGGCTGGAAGCAACACAACTGGAGCCTTAAGAGCCCTGCTGACCCCTGGCTGCTCCCTGCTTGGGGGAGGCCTCGCAGAGCCAGCCCTCACAGCTTCCACTGCACTTCCCAAAGGATGAGCCTCAGGTTGGATGCTGACCAGGCGGGGAAGGGCTCACGCAGGAGGCAAACCTCGAGCCCCACGTCCCTGCCAACCTGCTCCAGCACCAGGCAGACGCTGTCCTAAGGAACCCATCCCACCGGGAGCCCCGTGTGAACGCTGTGCTGGGTTTAATGGGATGCTCTGAAGTAGGATAAACAACATCGCTGACCTGCAATTACAGCGACCTGCCCGGGTGTTCCTGCCCCGGCCAAACCTGCTCCACGGCGCCGGCTCCGGCGCTGCCTCTCACTGCTCACTGATAAGCGGCTGCTCCCGGCACTGCTCGCACCCATCGTGGCATGGGCTTGGGGTCCAGCTGGCCGGCTGTGCCAAAACAGAGCCAGCCTGTCCCCTAAGGTCACACACGGGGTGGCACACACAGCTTGGAGGGCACCGCCTGTTCCCTCTGCTTCTCCTTCATCCCCCTGGCACAGGAGCAAGAGTCAAAGACTTCCACAGGCATCTGGCAGCCTAGAGCAGCCAAACCCTGAGCCTGGGAGCCTGGTGACCGCTCAGTGTCCCAGCAGGGGACAGCCACACGCTGCTGAGTGACACTGCCAGCTGCACCGGGCGCTGGACGGGGCGAACCAACCCCACTCCCCTCTTCGTTAAGTCGTCAAGTTCCCCTGTCCCTGCCCAGCGGCTGCCAAAGCCACGGTGACCTTCCCACCACCAATGGCTCCTTCCCAGGGAGTGGCAGCAGCCATGGCATCGGTCCCTTTGGCCTCCCACAGCTCCAGCTGATTCCTGTGACCCCAGTGAGTGGGAGAGGCTCTCCCTGAAGCAGAGGGTGCACGCCCTTCCTGCACCCTGCCGGGACCCCAAACACATCCCTGCTGAGACCCTGGGAATGCCCTGCAGGACTTGGTAGCCATTCCAGCTGCCATGCTCCAGCTTTCCTGCCTGGCACACTGTGCCATGGTGCCAGCCTGGCTGAGCCACTCTCTGCCAGGCTCCCTCAGCACCCTGAGGTTCTGCTCCCCTGCCTGTCACCCCCCTGGGCACGTCACTGAGGCACGTGTCTCCAGGCAGGGAAGAGCAGCAGCCCAGGGATGTCATCACGCCTCTCTAGCACCCGGCACCATCTCCCAGCCTGGTGGGACCCCAAGGCCCCTGTGACCTGCTGACCATTTCCCTGGGGCCCCCTCCAGGGACATGGAACCCTTGTTGCCCCAGGGCAGGGGACAGAACACAGCAAATGATCCGCACAGGGGTCAGAGTTCTCCTCCCCGAACTTTCCTTTGTGGCTCGCAATCAATTACGAAACTAAAAATAACACGTGTCCTGCCCCAGCCCACCAATCCACCTCGCCTGGCTCCAAAGGAGAAAGTGATCCATGCGCTTTCCACCCACAGGTCACAAACCAGTTCCCAACCCAGCTGACCTGGAGCTGAGTGGTGCCTCACCAGGACAACCAGCACACAGCTTGCCCTGGGAAAACTCATGGAGTGAAATGGCTCCCGCTGTGGCTGCAGCACCCAGAGCTCAGTATCCCCCTTCCCTCTGGGAGGAAATCCCAGCTCCTCTCCCCCGTCCCTGCCAGCCCTCCCCACTCCGGCCGAGCAGCTGCGACTCACGTGAAGGCGAAGAAGAGGGTGGTGGCTCCCACTAGGAAGATGGCAGCAGCGGAGACCGGGACGTACTTGCTGGGTTTGAATCTCTTTCCAGAGGCTGCTGGCATGTTGGAGCTGTGGTGGGGGGTCCGCCCCGCAGCATAGCCCAGGCCCCAGGGGACTCAGAGCAGGATGAGAAGGGGAGGGGGACAGGGGCTGACCCCTACCCTGCCCCCACGCCTGCTCCTGGGGCGAGTTCCAACCGGGGTGGACAGTCCGGAGAAGGGTCTGGAGCAAGAGGCCCAGGAGAGGAGCCCACTCTAAGCTCTGCCCCGTGGGAGCTCACAGGTGCAGGGAAGGAAGGTTAAAAACATTAAAAATTCACAACAGAGAAGGGGATTTGGGTTTAGGACAACCGTTGGAGTGGGAATGCTGACGGCCCTTCTGAGCCTCAGTCCAGGCAGCAGCCCACAGGGAGCAGAACTCCAACAGGCAGGCTCTGAAGGGAGGGAATTCCCCAGGCTCAGGCAGGGCGCTCCCCACCCGGCCAGCACCCCGAGAAGAGCACCGGATCAGCAAACTCCTTGCAAAAAAGCCACTCCAGGAGCCTCAGGGAAGCCACTGCTCCTTTTTAATCCGCCTCTGCTGTGCCGCAGCCCCCGGTGCTGCACGGGAGGAGGGGGTGGTCTCCAAGCAATCCCAGCTTCCTCACGGAGCTGCCCTGCCTCCTCCTCCTCCTCTCGCTGGAGGGGTCACGGAAACACTCTCCCTGATTTCACCGGGATCTGGGGCTGGCTGGCGGTGGCCGTTTAATTTTATTTATTTCTCTCTTGTCTGTTAAAGCCGAGGAACAGCTGGTGCAAGGTTGAGCTGTAAATCCTTTCTTTCGAGGGGGGCGGAGGGGAAGGTCTGGCAGACTGTGGGTTTTCCTACTTGCTCCTTTCTCCTGACCCCCCAGGCCCTTCCATGGGCTCAGTATCCATTTGGCGGTTGGGGAGCGACAGGAATTTCATTAAATCTTCTCTGCAGCAACCACTTCCCAGCAGGTGAATGGGAAGGGGGTGTTCAGGGAGCACCTTTACAACCCCAGCAGACACCAAAGGGTGGAAGTGGTGCTGAGCAGCTCTGTCTCACCCATGGCCCAGGCGGTGCGGCGGGAAAATCTCAGTTTGTTCCAAACAGCTCCATTTTCCCCTCCCCCTTCTTTCTTCATTCATCCATCCGTCCGTCTTTTAAAAAAAACTACATAAAACCATTAAAACTCGAGGTCTGGTGCGCCACAGCTCACCTGGAAAAAACAACAACAGAAATTAGCATGGCTAGAGAAGGGATGGAGCCGGCTCTCATTAGCCACAGCAGCCTGGCCACAGCGTCTCCCGTCCCAGCCCAGGGGCACTGGCTGCTGCAGGAACTCCAAGCCACCCCCTCTACCACCAAGAAACCCACCCCAAGCCCTGGAAGGACACCATGAACTCCCTCCTGCAGCTCCAGCTCAAATCCCAGCACCACTGAGTGCTGGCTCCCTGAGGCGCAGGGGATGAGCAGAGGGCTCCAGGACTCAACATAAGGGTGGAGACCATAGGAGGAAAAAACATCCAGGAATTTCACCCCCTTCCCTGGAGGGTAGGAGACAGGAGAGGCCCATGGAAAACAGCAATCCCATGATCGGAGGTGGCCTTTGCAACTCTGGATTCATTAGGAACTGTAGTGCCAGGAAAGGAAAAGGAGGAGTGAATTTGAAATGACGAAGCTCAGGGTTAGATGGGATATTGGGAAGAAATTCTTCCCTGTGAGGGGGCTGAGGCCCTGGTACAGAGTGCCCAGAGGAGCTGTGGATGTCACTTTCCTGGAAGTGTCCAATGCCAGGCTGGATGGGGCTTGGAGCAAGCTGGGAGAGTGGAAGGTGTCTCTGCCCATGGCCTGACCTCCCCCAAGCAGCCACAAGCCCATCATCCATCATATCCCACCGGTTCCTGCTGCTACAGCCAGCACTCCTCACCTCGTCATCGTCTGTCACCCACCCTGCCCTTGCTGCCTCCACGGCGCTCCTCCAGGGCCAAGCGGAGCCTACAGCTCACTCCTTTCTCCCTTCCAGCTTTCTCTGCCTCCCCAGTTTCTCCTTCGGGGTGGGCAGGGAGCTCTCTAGCGCTGACTAAACGCGGGTGAAGGTTGGGAGAGCTGCGGCACCCAATTAAAGGCAGGTTTAATGACAAGGATGTGTTACCATCAAGTGGGTTCAGCCCCAGCTCACAGAGTCAGCCACCTCGGCTGACTCACCCAGGAACAGCTCCCACCACTCGGCCTCTGCAGGACAAAGCTCAGCTTCCCACCCCAAGGCTTCCCTGCCCTTGGGAGGGAGAGGAAACGTGGGGCCAATGCTCTGCACAGCCAGGAACATGCAGGTTTCACCTGGCAGCAGCTCCTGAGTGGAGCAGATTGAACAGTGACACCAGGGAAAGCTGTTTTTCGTAGCAGGGACAGAGTTCCCTGGAGAGCAGCAGTTTCCCAGCCCCGCTCTGCCTATTCGGGGAAGAGCCCAACACCCCACAGAGCCGAGCCCAACAGCAATTCCAGGGATGGGCTATCGGAAGTCCAGGCCTGACATCACGGCTGATTGCTTTAGCAGCAGCAATCTGCTCCCAGAGCACCCGGCCCTTTGAACGCTCCGCCATGGAGGCACGGCCACACCTTGGGTTCAAACAGACGCTGCCAGGCAGAAGGAGCTGTTCCCTGATAATTCCTCCTCCGGAGATCCCCACCCTGCCCTCGCAGGGAGCCATGGGCATGCGTCTTGTGGCCTTGCTCTGCCCCAGCCCTTCCAGCCAGAGATCCAGGCACTCCAGCCCTTCCAAAGGTAATCCCTGTGGAGCTGTGCGTGCCAGAGTCAGCTCCCCATGGAATCAGGTACCCATGGGACAGGTCCATGAGCAGGGGGAGAGCTCCAGTGCTGTCATTAGTGACATCCCAGCGAGAAGCAATGCAAATGCATCCCTGCTCCAGCCACCTGTGCCCAGAATAACTCCACAACTCTTCGAACAGGAGGCTGCTGAGCCCATCCCGGCTCCCAGAGCCACCACACTGCTCCCAGGAATGCCTCCCCGATCCCCCTGACATGCTGAGACCCTGCAGGACTCCCCAGCCCCAGCCCTGCTGCAGAAGCCCAGGCAGAAGCTGTCAAAGTGCAGCACAGTGTGACAGCATCTCTGCTCTGCAATCCTTAAGGGGTCCAGGAGAAACACGAAGAAAATCGACCCCAAATTCCCACAGACTGCACTAATTCAGGTCCAAATTCTCCCAAACACACATATTCTTTCCAAGCCATGCCCTTTCCCAGCCCTACAACCTCCCTACCTCTGGTCAACCAACCCTTTCCCTCCACTTTCGCCCCAAGTCTTTGGTCTCTCTGGCCACTTTGTCCCCATCCAGAAAAGCCACTAAGACTTCCCTGCTCCAAAGAGTCCCCAACTCATCTTGCTTACCTGTGGCCTACACGGGCTCTGCTCTTGCCTCCCATTCCTTTCCCTCTGCCAATTCCAGCCCAGCAACTCCTCCTCTCCTGCTGCTCCTCCAGACTTGCCCTGCTCCTTCCTCCCCCAGCGCCTGTGTCACTGCTCACTCCCCCTTCCCTCTCCCTCAGAAATTCCACCTGCTTTTTCCATCCCAGCACCTCCTTTTCGGAGCACTTTGCCAGTTCCACTCTGCTCAGCCACCTCCGGAGCAGTCATCTCCACTCTCCAGGGCTTCCCCTCCACTCATACAGGGGAGCTGCTCCTGTTTCCTTCATCTCCATTTCTGGGCATTTCTTTTAATTCCAAATTCCCTCCCTTGGGATATGTGCAAGCACGACTGCTGCCACCTTCCATTTCTTTGAGCCTGCGTCTTCTTTTCTTGGGTCAAGGCCCCGTAAAGCCTCACTGATTTCCTCCTTTTACTCCCCTCCCAGCCCCGTGCTCCTCCTTCCCACCCCACTCTGCTCATCTGCTCCAGCCCCTCTCCAGCCTTTCCACACGTGGCAGGGTGCTCCATGGCTTGACCCTTCTGGAGCATGAGGCCCACCCCACGTCCACTTGGATGGGGACACAAGTGTCTCCAGCTCCCAACATTCCCTCCTCCCTCTCTTCAGCTCCTCACTCTGCTCCTGCCCAGGAAGGAGGAAATGCACCTCAGCATCAACCACACGGCTCCTGCCACTCCTGGGATGCACGGCACAGGCAGGACAGAGCTCCCTCCCTGTTACCGGCTCCCAAACCTGCGTCACTCGCCGGGATCCGCAGCTCTCGACCTGCCCCGATCCAGCCGAGTTCCCATGGCGCAGGGCAAACACACAAACAATTCCTTCCACGTGAGGCAACTCCCAGAGAGGGCAGATCCCGGGCTGCACGATGTGCTCTACCTGTTCCCACTTTGTTTTGATCAGCTGCATCCCAGAGCTCCATAAAGCCATTCCAGAGCTCGCTGCCTGGCACTGTGAGTGAGGGGCATCCACAGAACGAGGAACTTCCTCCTTCCTCTGCAGCTCCCTCTTCTCACCCTGTCCTTGCACAACCAGCTAACACTTCACACTCCAAAATCCATCAGACAAAGTGCAAACTTTCCCAAACCTGGCGCTGTGGCCAGAGCAATGCCAGCGTGAGATCCCCACCGGTCACTGCCCTCTCAGGAGCACCTGCCCAAACAGGGCAGTCTGGGGACACTTCCCTGCTCTTAATTCCAAAGAAGGATGCACAGCAACGTATGTTTGGCCGCCCCTTGGTTCCAGGTGCATCCTGCACACCTGCCCTTCTCCCAGGTGGATGTACAGAAGGATCAACACAGAACATGGAGAAATATTCCACTGAAGACAGCCAGAAGGCTGCAATCACTCCGTGCTTATCTCCTGCCTGGGGCTTACACCGCTCCCATCCTCCTTCCCCAGCCCATCCCACTGGTTTACACGGGATTAGCCCCATTTTATGGGCAAAGCAGGAGGAACAATGCCTCATCCATTGAGGCCGCGTCCCAACGGGCCCTACAGTGAGCAAGCACAGCACCAAGCCTCTTGTCACTGTTAGGAGACACCGGGCACAGCGACAGGTGGGAATGTCCCCAGCCAGGCCCCTGACAGGGGAGTTCAAGGTCTCCCCTCGGACCCACCCAATCACCACCCTCTCCATTCCCAGATGGGGCTCCAGGCCTCGGGAACCAACAGGAATAAACGCCTGCTAAAGCAGCAACTGGGCCCGGCAGAGGGATGGTGGTAACTGGATTAAGCTCAGAAAGAGGCTCCAAGATAACTCTGGCTTTGATCGAGACAAGGCCCTGGTTGTACTTTACATGTCCCAAAAACCCGAACAGCCCCCTAATGCCCAAATCCAGCTCTGTGCCGGGGCGGGAGCCGGCCGATCCGGGGGAACCACTTCCCAGAGCCACAGGGAGCACAAGGACAGCCGATCCCCTCCCGAATCGGCGCGGTCAGGGGGGTGGAAGGCCGGGGCTGGGGACCTGCACAGCTCAGGTGTTTGGGAATCTGGGAATTCTGAGGAGAGGCCAGGCTGGACCCCTGCCAGTGTCCCCCCAAGCCGGGAGCAGGGGCCGTGCCGTGAGGAGAGGCCGCGTTGTAAGCAGCGGTTCTCCTTCGGCCGCGGCACAGAGGCCGAGCTCCGGTGCCCCAGAACAGTGCGGTGACGCTGTTCCCGGGGGCACCGGGGACAGGCCGGGTGCGGGACGGCGCACTTGTCCCCCGGGAGCTCCCTGCGGCAGCTCCGGCCGCTCCCTGGCCCCGGGCGGTTTCAAGTCGCGGGGACGAGCCCCGCTCCGGTGCACTCACCCCGCATCCGTGCGCAGGGGCGGCCCCAGCCCGCGGGGCACCGCTCCCCGCCAGCCCCGCACCGCCGCTCCCGCAGCCCCCGGCCCGCCTCCCCACGGCACGGGAG
>NC_031774.1:6349304-6360733 GCF_001522545.3 Parus major
CCCCCCATCCCACCTCAGCAGACGCTCACCAGCGGCAAAAGCTTCCAGATTTAATAGCAAACTGTAAAAAAGTATAAAACCGAAATGCGGGTGCTGCACCTCGCTGGGGAGACAAGGAAGGGGGCACAGGGAGGAGGAGGAGGAAGTGGGGGGCACATCCCGCCCTTCCCCTACTTGAGGTCCATGAAGCGAATGTCCATGATGAGCAGGAAGTTCTTGGGGAGGGGGCGTGGAGCCGGGGACAGCACGGTGAAGACCTGGCGCTCCAGGTCCACGCCGGTGACCACAATGAAGCCGGCCACGCTGGTCTCGGAGATGTTGTCGTCGGGGCTGTCGGCGGTGCTGACGCTCAGCAAGTGGTGCACCATGTCCCGCCCCGGTGTCACCGGCACCAGCTTCAGCTGGTTGTCCTCCTGTGACATTCCCAGCGGCAGGCACGAGTCCGGGATGGTGGGCGCACCCACCTTGTAGATCTTGACGTCAGAGAACTTGACGTCGAAGGCGTGGGGGTAGAAGCAGCCACGGAAGCCGTAGAAGTACTCGCGGATGCGCTCGTCCCGGCATTCCCGGCGGAAGTCTTTGGAGCGCTCCACCACGCCGCCGGACTTGGGCAGCAGCACGGTGCGCACAAAGTGGGGCAGGTCCCGCTTGAGCTCGTTGTAGAGGCGCTCCTGGTCCAGCACCACCACCACGTCCACCTCGAAGGCAGAAGCGGCGTGCACCAGCGCCTGGTAGCCCGAGCTCTTGACCCAGCCGCAGGTGTTGATGACGCAGCCGCTCACCGACGCCCGCCGGTTCACCTCGCAGCGCTGGTTGAAGACGTCGGCCAGGCACGACGTGATCTGCGGGAGGAGGGGTCACACAGAGGCACCAGTGTCCCCAAGCTCTCCCCAGCCATGTCCCCAGCTCCTCCAGAACCCTCAAGGCCTCAATTCTGGGTGGCCACCCAGGGCAAAATTGTGGAATTGTGGTCGGGGTTGGAATAGACCTTGAACACCATGCAGTTCACTATACCAGGGACACCTTCCACCAGCCCAGGCTCCTCCAAGCCCCATCCAACCTGGCCTTGGACACTTCCAGGGACGGGGCATCCACAGCCTCTCTAGGCAACCCTGAAGGACGTGACCGTCCTCACAGTAAAGTAATTTCCTCCCAATATCCAGCCTAAATTTTTCCTCTCACCTGACTCTGTGAACCCATTCCACCCCATCCTATCGCTCCAGATCCTGACAAGAATCCCTCTCCAGTTTCCCTGTAGCCCCTTAGGATGGAAAAGGCTGCTCTGAGGTCACTGCACAAACTTTCCTTCTCCAGTCTGAACTGTTTCACCTCTCCCAGCCTGTCTCCGTAGGGGAGGTGCTCCAGTTCCCTCAATCGACTTCGTGTCCTCCACTGGGCTCCCTTCCCACCCTGATCCGATAGCTGGGAATGGGTGCACGAGGCTGCAGCTCCTTTTAAAACGTGTTGTGCTGCCTCCAAACCGCAGCAGCGGGAGCACCCCGGGGATTCAGAGACCGCCTGGGGTTACTCTGGGGCCAGATCCAACCCGGGGCGAGCCCCCCGTGCTCACCTTGTTGTAGAGCTTGATGTTGGTGCCGGGCGTGGTGGAGCCGAAGTGGTAGACGAGGGGGGCCTGCAGAGAGAAGCCCTCCTCCACGTCGGCCGGGCGCTCGATGTACAGCGCGCCCATGGTGCCGGGGATGGACACCGAGCCCTGCCCCACGTCCAGCTCCACGAATGTGGGCCGGCGGCCCAAGCGAACGGCGTAGTTGAGCAACAGGCGGCACACGGTGGTCTTGCCCACGTCGGTGGGCCCCACCACCATGACGCGGGGCCCGCGCTCGTCCTCCCGCTCGGCCTGGCGCCGCATCTGCTCCAGCGCCGTGTGCGTGTTCAGGTACAGCAGCATCGGCGTGTCCCGCGACACGTAGGCCACCTCGGTGCGGCCGCTGAGCTGCACGGTACAGCCGTGCCACGTGAACACGGCCACCTTGGCGCCCGCGTCGAACGTGAACTTCTTGTTGCGGGTGAGCTCGGTGCCGAACACCTCGGCCATGCCGGTCAGCAGCTCCAGCTGCACCGTCTGCGCCGCCTCCACCTCGAACCGCAGCTCCGTCTCCCGCTCCAGCTCGAACTTGGCCACCTGCTTCTTCTCTTCGCCGCCATCGTCCGCCATGACGGTGACGCCGGGGTCCCCGGGCCGGTGCCCCCCGCCCGCCGCGGCGGCGACGGAAGTGACGTCAGAGCTCCGCCGAGAGCCGCGGGGGGCCTGGATCACGTGGTACGCCTGGTTCACTGGGGGCGTGTCCTGTCCCGTTCCTGCGTCTCGTTTACATCTCATTTGCATATCGCCCGCAGTCCCTCCTCTAGTTTGCATCTCATTACAATGGGGCTCCCCCTCTCCCCCTCCATCCGTCGGGATGAGTCCCGGGCTCGTTTGCATGACGTTCGCATGACATTCACACGCAGTCCCGCGCGTCTGATTTACATCTCACACGGGGGACACGGGGGACACAAGGGGACACGGGGGCCCGGAGGGACAGAGTAGCCACGGGGACATGGTGGGGACATGATGGACCGGGACGTGCTCCGGCGGCAGCAGCGCATCCCCGGTGGCCGGGCTGACGTCGGAGGGCCGGGCGGTGACGTCACAGCGGCGGTGGCTTCGGGTGACGTCACGGCCGCGGGATGAGTCACGGTACCGTGATGCGGCTCCCGGGCACGCAGGGCCCCCCCCGCGCCCGCCCCGGGGACAGCGGCGACAGCGGCAGCGGCGGCAGCGGGGACAGCGGCGGGCGGTGAGCGGTCCCCGGGAACCCACGGAACTCGGTACCCCCCCATCTGTCCCCCAGAGAGCCCCAAAGCCCCACCGAGACCCGCGTCGTGTCCTCCAGCGCTCCTGACATTGCACCCCCAGGGCGATACCTCTGTCCTCCTTCACCGCAAATATCCCCCCCCAGCAGCGTCTCGCCTCCCGGGGACCCCCGTCACCCCTCCTGGGAGACCCAATCTACTCCTTGGGACCCCCTCATCGCACCTTGGAACTCTCATCAACCCCCCGTGAGGATTCCCATCATCTCCCCGTCGGGACTCCCATCATCCTTCCTCCGGTTCCCTATTCCCCCCCCACGCCTGGTACTCGCGCTTTTCTCCCTCAGGACCCCCATCATCTCCCCGGGGACCCCCACCCCAAAGGGACTCCCAGACGCTTAGAGAAGAGACCCCCAGACCCAGCTTGGGACGCCCCCAGCCTCCCCAGTTCCTCGGGCCCCCCCCCGCTCTCCCGCTGTCCCCGCTGCCCGTCACTCCTGCCATGAACCGCCCGCTCTCAGCCGGCTCAGGACGTGGAGCGCCCACTCCTGGGAGACTGAGGAGGGGGTCATCCCTCACCGCCCCCCTCCCCCTTCGCAGGCCGCCCCCCTTTTCCACCTCCTTCTGCCGGGGGCCCCCGGCGGAGCCCCCCGAGCCCGGCCGGGCGGGACGGCGGCTCTGGGCGCGCTGCTGCGCTGCTTCCCCTGCGAGCGGCTGTGCGGGGGCTGCGCGGTGCCCCCCGGGGCGCTGCCCCCGGCCATGCCGCCCCCGACCCGCCGCCACCTGCCCCCGGCCGCCCGCCTGCCCCCGCGCACCTTCCGCAGTTACCTGCCGCGCTCCCACCGCACCTACAGCTGTGTCCACTGCCGGGCGCACCTGGCCCGCCACGAGGAGCTCATCTCCAAGGTGCCACCGCCACCCCCGGGCTGGGTGGGGACTGGCCCTCGCCTGCTGGGACAGTGGGAGTCCCCCATGCCGTGACCCCGGGGGGGTTCCGGGACAGCGGGTGTCCCTTCGCCGTGTCCCCAGAGTGTTGAGTTTCTCCCCCACGGTGCCCCTGGCGCGGCAAGTGTGCCCCTGTGGTGTCCCCCGGGGCGGTGAGTGCTCCCCCTGCGGTGTCCCGAGATGAGGACATTCCCATTCCTGGATGGCCAGCATCGCCTCAAGACGGGAAGCATCCACCCCTCCACCCCCCACGGCGTGGTGACCCTTACGGTGCTCCCCTGAAGGTGACCGTGTCCCCCTCAGTGTCCCCAAGTCGGCAGGTGTCCCCCTGCGGTGTCCCCAGGCTGGTGCGCTGCTCGGTGGCAGTGCAGCGGGATGGGAGTGGGACATGGAGGGAGAGGTGCCGGGGGCCCTGGGGGACCCACCAGTGACACTCACCGTGTCCCCACAGTCCTTCCAGGGCAGCCACGGCCGTGCCTACCTGTTCAACTCCGTGTGAGTACTGGGGGGCACCGGGGACGGCAGAGGGGAGGGGAGCCCCGGGGGGGTCCCCGGGCTGGGTGTGCCGAGCCTGTGGGACACTCTATTCTGGGTACAGGGTGAACGTGGGGTGCGGCCCGGCTGAGCAGCGGCTGCTGCTGACGGGGCTGCACTCGGTGGCCGACATCTTCTGCCAGAGCTGCAAGACCACCCTGGGCTGGAAATACGTGAGTGCCCCCAGCTGGGACCCCCCACCTGCTGCAGGCACTGCCCGGGGACCCCAACCCCTGTCTGGGTGCCCCAGTCCCTTCCATGGGCACCCCCGGGCACACCAAACCTGTGCTGGTGACACCCCCAAGCCCTGGGGAGGGCAGCGCCCATCGGGGCATGTGGGGGCTGACACTGTGTCCCTCCCACCCAGGAGCAGGCGTTCGAGAGCAGCCAAAAGTACAAGGAGGGGAAGTTCATCATCGAAATGTCGCACATGGTGAAGGAGAACGGCTGGGACTGACGCGGGGGTGCAGCTGGGACTGGGGGGCACGTGGGGGAGCGCTGGGTGACCCCCTCTTTGGCACTTTCCCTGTGCCCCCGGTGCCCCCTGGGTGGCACCAGCCGCGGGGTTGCGGGGCTTTTCTAGGGCAATAAAGGCTTTTTTTGTAGGAAGGTGCTGGTTGTCACCTGTCCCTGGCACTGCCACCACCCCTGGCTCACCCTGACACACAGCCTGGCACAGAGTGGTGGTCCCTGGTGGCCCCAGCCTGCCCCTTCCCCTCCTCACACGCAGGAGGCGGGAGGTGGTTGGTGCGTTTAATGGGACCCCGAGCTAGCGGGGAAACTGAGGCACGGGATGAGCAGGGACCCTCTGGTGCCCTGGGGAGGCGGGGAGTGTGAAGGGTGAGGAGATGGGAAGGGAGAGAGGGAGAGGGAGGAGAAGAGAGGAGAGGAAGGAGGGACAAGGAATGCAGAGGGAGGGAAGGAAGGAGAGAGGGAAGGAGAGAGGGAAGGAGAGAGGGAAGGAGAGAGGGAAGGAGAGAGGGAAGGAGAGAGGGAAGGAGAGAGGGAAGGAGAGAGGGAAGGAGAGGAGGAGGCAGGGATGGAGGGAGGAGGGAGAGGAGGAGGCGGGAGGGAAGGATGGAGGGACGGGAGGAGGGACGACAGGGACAGGAGGGGCAGAGTCAGGGCTGGGGGTCGCTGAGACGGCCCATGAAGACGGGGAAGTCGCCGGTGTCGTGCCAGAGGACGAAGAGGAAGGGGCGCAGGGCCTCCAGCACCGGGGCCGAGCGCGCCACCGAGGTGGCCATGGCAGCCGCCGCCTCCGCGCCGGCCTCGTCCAGTGCCAGCACCGCCCGGTGCCGCGCCGTGTCCACCGCGGCCGGGCCCCGCGCCAGCCCGCACAGCTCCGCGTCCAGGAACAGCCCGAAGTCTGCGGCACCGGCCTCAGCATCACTCCCGCGGCATTCCGGGACACCGGGACACCGGGGGCACGGGCACAGAAGGGATCCAGAGGGGCAGGGACATGGAGACGCAGGGACACAAGGGACAGTAGGGATAGAGGAGGCACCGGGACACAACGGGGACACTGGGGGGCGCCAGGGGACGCTCAGGGATATGGAGAACACCGGGGAGATGGGGGATATTTGGGCTGCTGGGAACATGAGAGACACCAGGGATAATTTGGGGACACTGGGATATAAGGGGATATTAGGGGCAATGGGGGGAGCAGGGCACGTCCGGGGCACTGGGGACACGGGAGTGCGGGGGGACTCAGGGGAAACCAAAGGTAAGGGGATACCAGGGGCATTGTGACCTTTGGGGACCCTGGGGAAAGTGACGCCCAGGGGAGGGACCCGTGACATCCTGCAGGGAGTAACGTCACCGCACAGGGACTGATGTGACCCCGCATCCCACCCAGCCCCTGTGGTGCCACCAGAGGTGTCCTTACCCATGCCGTGGACCACAGCCACCACGTCCAGGGCGAGGTCGAGGCGTATGCGGGGCAGGGACAGCGCGGTGGCCCGCGGCGGGGTGCGGACCGCCCGCCGTAGCAGCGCCAGGAAGGTCGTGGGGTCCAGCGCCCGTTCCAGGGTCTCCAGAGGCTCCAGGGGCCCCCGTGGCATCATCACCACGAGGCTCAGCCCCCCACTCAGCTCCAGCCGCCCCACCTGTGGGGCAGACCCCCACCTAAGGGCCACTCCGGGGACCTCATGGACCGGCACCCCCGTAGTGCCACCAGGGAGTGCCTGGCATCCCTCAAAGTCCCAGGGGAGCGAGGTCACAGCCTGTGCCCCTTTCAGTGCCAGGGGAGTGACATCAGCCTGGCATCCTCCTCGAGTGCCGCAGGAGTTATGTCACAGCCTGGCGTTCCTCCTTAGTGCCACTGGAGTGACATCATGCCCCAGCAGTGACCCCCCCAGACCCCCAGCACCTGGTGGCCGGTCCCGGCCAAGGGGTACCTGGACCTGCAGGCGGGAGTCGGAGAAGGAGGCCACCGGGTACTTGGCGCTGGTCATGGTGGGCACCTTGCGCGGGGGGTGCCCGGGCCGCAGGAAGGGCAGCGGCACCGTCTTCTTGCGGTCCAGCGGCGTTCGCCAGGCGGCTGTGGGGACACGGCACCGTGGCTGGGGGGCGGGGGGGCACGGGGGGGCCGCACGGGCCGGCCTCAGCCCATCGCCCCATGCCCGGAGGATGCCCGGAGGGTGGCGGAGCCGTACCGCGCAGGTGGACGGCGCTGAGCAGCAGCAGGCTGGGCTCGGGGGGCAGCGCGGACAGCAGCGAGGGCAGCAGCCCCTTGCTGGCCTCCCGCACCCAGGCGTTGATGCGCTGCAGGTCCAGGCTCTCGTTGCCGCTCAGGGCGTTCGGGCGGGCGCCGTAGAAGCGCAGGGAGTCGTTGAGGAAGCGGGGCCGGACGTGCAGCTCTGTGGGGCGGCACGGTCCCGGTGTCAGTCCGGGTGCTCAGCCGGCAGCGGAGCCCCACCGGCACCCGCCTCACCTGGGTCATGAAAGATCTGGGCGGCCGAGAAGAGGCCTGGCGCGCTGGCCAGCTGCTGCAGGGCTCCGTGCACGCAGTCCAGCCCCTGTGGGTACGCCAGGAGGGCGGCCAGACGCTCCCGGGTGTCTCCGCGGGCGCCTGCGGGCACGGGGGAAGCTCAGCGAAGTGGCCCGGCTGGGACAGCGGTGACACGGCGGTCCCGGTGCCCGCGGGCAGCCCCTCACCCAGCAGCAGGTGCGAGAGCCCCACGGCGACGTTGATGGGGGAGAAGAGCAGGTTGGCGTCGGGCTGGGCAGCCTCTGCCATGTGCTGGTAGAAGCGGAGGGCAAAGGTGACCAGAGCCTCGGCCACGGCGGCCCGCTGCTCCCCCGTGGGCTCCCCGCAGGTGTCGGTGGGCTCCTCGTCCCCAGGGCACGGCAGGGCGCTGGTGCCAGGCGTGGGCACTGCCGCGGTCCCATTCGCTGCCGTGTCCAGCTCCTCTGGTGCTTCCTCAGGCGCTGTGGGGCTGGGGGCATCTGTCACACCCCAGCCAGGCTCCCCGGCGTGGGCGCTGGGGGTGGGCAGGACAGGCGTCCCCACGTCCTGCGAGGGATCCGGGGTACGAGCAGGGGGCTCAGGCGGTGTCGGGGTCTCTGTGAGCAGCGCCATCCAGCTCCAAGAGGGCTCCAGAGTGAGCACCTGGGCACAGGGACTTGTGTGAGTGGGCATGGGGCACCCGGGGGGTGGACTCAGGTAAGGGGGTATAGAGAGGTGTTGGGCACGGGGAGCCCGTGTGCCTGGGCCACTTACCGGGGTGACGGCCACCGTGGCTGTGGCCAACAGCCATGCCAGAGGCAGACAGAACGTCTTGGTGGGCATGCTGGCGGGAAGGCACAGGTCAAGGGCAGGACACCCAGCACCCCCACCCTGGCACCCTGTACCTCCCGTACCCCCACCCCGTGCAGCCCCATCCCGGGGTGTCCCCACTCTGTCCCCCAGCGGGGTACCGGCTGTGGGGATGGGAGGTGGCAGCACCCCGGGCCCACCTGGGTGCCCGGCGGGTCGATCCTTGCGTGTCCAGCGGGCGCCGGGGGATCTGGCCAGGTCCGACCCTGCCTGGTTAAAAATTAAGGAGGTTCCCGTAAATCAGCCGGGACACGGCCCGTAATGCGGGGGCAGCTGTGGGGGACGGGCACGGGGGTGCGGAGGCAGCCGGGATGCGGTCTCGGTTTGCTCCCCTCAGGCACTGTCTGCGCGGGGCTCCGGCTTTCTGTCACCCACCGCCCCTTGGACACCCGGGGTGACGGGAGTCGCCGGTCGCCCCAGGCCCATCTGTCCCCACCCACCCGTGCCGGGGGCGCGGCCGGAGAACCTCGCCCCGCCCTCCCAGAGGCGTGACCCCACGGAGCCCATCCCCGTGGCACCGGGTACTGATCACCATGGCCGGGCGCATCGCCAAGGTGGGCACCGGGACAGGACCAGGACTCCGGCGCCGCTGCGGTACCGGCGCGGGGGTCCTGGTGTTCGCACCGGACCGAGGGGGAACCGTGCTCGCGGTGCGGGGGTCCCGGTACCGGGGTGGAAAAGGAGGTTCTGGGGAGTGTTAGTGCCAGTGCGGGGATACCGGGGTGCGGCAGAGGCGCTGCTGGAGGGCGTTAGTGCCCGGTGAGGGGGTCCCGGTACCGGGGATAGGCAGTGCTGAGGGTGTCAGTGCCGGTGCAGGGGTCTCGGTGCCGGGGTGCGGGAGAAGCGGTGCTGGGCGATGTCAGTGCCGGTGCGGAGGTCCTGGTACCGGGGATAGGCAGTGCTGAGGGTGTCAGTGCCGATGCAGGGGTCCCGGTACCGGGGATAGGTAGTGCTGGGGGATGTCATTGCCGGTGCGGGGGTTCCGGTACCGGGGATAAGCAGTGCTGGGGGTGTCATTGCCACTGCGGGGGTCCCGGTACCGAGGATAGGCAGTCCTGGGGGTGTCCCGATGCCGGGGTGCGGGGGAAGCAGTACCGGGGTGGAGGGTCTCCGGTGCGGGAGTGACAAATATCCCTGCACGTTTCAGTTTCGTTTCCCCGGCGGGGCGGCCCCTCCCAGGGGTGTGTCCAGACTGCCGGCCCCGTCCCTAAAGGTGGGCCCGGTAATTAAACCCTGCCTATTAAGGCGCGGCCCCCGGGTGACCCCGCCCAGGCGCGTGCTCCGGGTGGAAGATTGACCTATGGAGGGGTCGCTCGGGACACACCTCCGCCCTAAAGGGGCGAGTCCCGAACGGCCCCGCCTACACCTGCCCCACCCCTTCCCCGCAGGAGCTGGAGGAGGCTCGGCGCTGGGAGGGGGCCCGCGACGTGCGGCCTCTGGACGGGAACGTGCGGCGCTGGGGCGGTCTCCTGCTGCCCGTGCGTGGGGAGAGGACACGGGAGGACGTGGGGGGCTACGGGGAGTCCTGGGGAGCGGGGGCTGTGGGGGTCCCCTGCGCATGGGGGACATGCGGGCTTGTAGGAAGGATGTGACCCTTGGGACCGGGGCTGTCTGACCGAGTGACGGTTCCTCTCGGGACGGAATTGAGGGTCCCTCTGCGCGTCCTGGGCTGGGGACACTGGGTGGATGTTCCTCTCCTGAGGGGCTCGGGCTGGCACGGGGGAGTCTCTACGGGGGGCACTGGAAGGACAGGCCTCCTTCCCTCCGACGGACGCTGTGGCAGAAGGGGCTGAGGTGCCCCCCCCATATCCCGGCAGAACAACCCCCCATACAACACGGGCTCCTTCCGCTTCGAGCTGATCTTCTCCCCCAGCCACCCGCTGGAGCCCCCATGCGCCACCCTCCGAACTCCCATCTACCACCCCAGCGTGGACCTCGAGGGCCGCGTCTGCCAGCCCCTCACCTCCCACATGCACTGGGAGCCCACCACCCGTGCCATCCAAGGTGGGTACCGCGGGAACAGGAGCACAGTGCTGGGGGTTCTCCCTCTGACCAACGCCCTGCTCCTGCAGTGCTCCAGGACCTGCTGCTGCAGCTGGACAGCCCAGACCCCCAGCGGGTGCTGCGGCCGGACCTGGCCCGGGAGCTGCAGGAGCGCCCCGAGGAGTTCTGGCGCCGGGCAGAGGAACACACCCGGCTCCACGCCGAGCCACGCCCCGACACCCATACATGAGGCAAAAAAATTCCTCCATCACCTGCTCTGGCTCCGTGGTGCCTCATTGGGAGAGTGGGGGGCTCCAGGAATTGCTGCCCCCCACCCAAGTGCCAGCCCTGGGGGATGTCACCTTCTTGGTGGCAGAGCCAAGGCTGTGCCCCAGCCTGGTGACAATGCCCAGACACTCACTTGGTGCCAGCATTCCTACCTCCAGAGACGAGGCCACCACCGCCTGGCACCATGAACTTTACTGCTGGGCAACAGAGCAGGGGACAAAGAGGGGGATGGCACAGGTGGGGGGCTGTGGGGGACCCTCTCAGCGCTTCTTGGTCTTCACGAGCCCCTTGGCCACGAGGCAGCGGTACAGCTCCTGCACGTACGTGTACACACACTTGGCATCGGGCACCGGCAGCCGCACCATGTCCTCCACCTCCAGCAGCGGGGCACAGCCCGCCCGCTCCCTACGGGAAGGGACAGAGCGGTCATCGGGGCTGGGGCTGGCTGGGGGGACCCAGGGGCTGGGGCTGCGCTCACGCACTCGGCAGTGGCAAAGGCCAGGGCGAAGTTCTCCCGGCGGGCATTGGGCTCCAGGGTGGCAAAGTCGAAGGCGTCGGGGAAAAAGCTGTGCAGGAGGGCGCAGAAGGCCAGGCCGCTGCCCCAGCTCCCAGAGAAGTTCTGCACATCCACGTGCTGTGCAGGTGGGGGGGTCAGGCTATCCCTGGACCCCCCACCGGACCCTCACACTGCCCCCCACCTGCACTCACCGCATACCCACGGGTGCGGGCGCGGCACCACTCCAGCAGCATCGTCTTGACCGTGGCGGCCCCCCCTGAGCGCCGCAGGTGTGGGGCTGGGCCCTTGGCAGCCCTGGGAGGACCTGGGCTGTGGGTTCCCTAAACCCCACCATCCCTCAAAGGGACCCCCAGCCCCTCCGTGACCCCACTGCCCTGTGGCTCTGGGCCCCCAATGCCCCACTGCCCCATGGTCACACAGCCCCACCCGTCCTATGGACCCCCATTTCTCCCTGTACCCCTCATTGCCCCACGTCCCCCAGTACCACCATTGCCCCCAATTCCCCTATGACCCCACTGTCCTGTGCCCCCC
>NC_031774.1:6360807-6361951 GCF_001522545.3 Parus major
CCAGCCCCCGCCACACCCCCAATTTCCCCTGTACCTCCCATTGCCTCATGGCCTTCAAACACCACCACCACTGCTCCATGACCCATCCCACTGTCCCTGGCTTTCCTATAGCGCCCCTCGTGTCCCCCATTCCCTTAATGCCCCTCCTGTCCCCCACCCCCATGTCCCCCATGGGGTCAGGCCCCCCTCACCCTCCGAATTTCTCCAGGATGGCACTGCGCCCCTGTGCCCGGGATCCCACTCGTGGCCGTCCCCCGGCCCCCTCCAGCTTCAGCCTCTGTCCCGCTGAACCGGGGGCTGCCTTGTCCCGTGCCCCCCTCTCTGGAGCACCCCTGCAGGCACACACGGGTGGGACAGCCATGAGCAGGGAGCTATGGGGTGCCATCCCTGCGGTGGGGTACTGTGGGGACACACCTCTTGCTGCCCCCCGTGTCCTCGGTGGTGCCAGCTGCAAAGAGAGAGGAGGGGTCAGAGGGCTGGAAGAGAGCACCCACACGCCCTGGGCACCCCTGGGGGCTTAAGGTCCTGTCCCGTGGGGAGGATGGACACTGTGGGACAGCAGTGACCCCAGAACTCTCGGGTGCCATCAGCCAAATGGCTCTTACCTGTGGGGGACGCTGGAGATGCTGGGGACATAGGGGATGTGGGGGACATAGGGGATGTGGGGGATATAGGGGACGTGGGGGACATAGGGGATGTGGGGGACATGGGGGATGTGGGGCTGGTGGCCCCCTCTGGGGACGAGCAGGGAGGGAACTCAGGCCACAGCTCGTCGTCGTCGTCCTGAAGCCAAGTGGGCTCCTGTAAGCAACAGGCAGGGTGGCACTGCCAGCACGGGCAGTGTCACTCACACAATGTCCCTGGCACTGTCATCCTGGCCCTGGCACTCTCACCCCGCCCCAGTAAAGCCACCCCTGTCCCCATCCGAACAGCAGCTGCCCTCCCCACCGCCTCCTGCGCCGGCTGTGCCACTGCCTCCCTTCCAACCCCTCCTCACCTGTCGGCGCCGGGTGTTGCCCTCTGCTGCCGGTGCCGCTTCTCCCCCGGTTCCCTCCTCGGCACCCCCTCCGGTGCCCCCGGCTGTCCCTGGCTCGGCATTGCCACCACCTTCCCCGGCCTCCCCGGCATCGCCCCCGGCACCCCT
>NC_031774.1:6362301-6365944 GCF_001522545.3 Parus major
CGCGGTGGGGGTTTCCGAAGTGCGGGTGTCCGAGGTGGGGGTGTCCGAGGTGGGGGTATCCGAGGTGGAGGTTTCAGCATCTCCCTGAGCATCCATATTGCTGCGGTCACTGCTGCAGGGACACAGGGCTGTCACTGGGGAGTCCCCCGATGACGCCGTGAGCCGTGACCCCCATAGCCCCCCAGCCCGGCTAACTCCCCTCCTGCCCCTGTGCCCATAGCATTCCCACGTTGGGCACCCCAGTTGCCCCACCCTGGCTCCCCCATGCCCCATCCCAACACCGCAACAGCATAGCCCAGTCCTTTCGTGTTTTCCTGTAGCCCCCCAAGCCCCAAACCAACCCTCCCATTGCCCTCCCGCCCCACTTTGCCGCCCCCCAATGCCCCGTGTCAGGACCCCTGTGCCCCTTCCTGCCCCCATGTCCCCTCCCGACCACACATATCCCACCCCGGCCCCGCCGTGTCCCTCTCCCGGCCCCCCCTGTCTTCTCCCGGCCCCCTATGACCCCTTCCCGGTCTCCCTTGCCTCCCTCCGGTTCTCCTCCCCGGTGCCCTCCAGCCCGCACCCTCCCGACCGCTCCCCGTTCCACCCGTGCCCCCCTGAGCTCCCGGAGCCCCTGGCCCCGTACCCTCGGCTGCTCCTGCTCCGCCGGCCCTGCTGCGCCCCAGCCCCCCCGCCCGCTGCTATTTTTACGCGGCGGGGGCAGGTGCCGCCTTCACTCACCGCCCACCCGCGGGGCACGCGTGGGGCCGGGCCGGACACCCGGCCATGGCTGGGGAGGGGGACAGCGGCGACACCCCAAAGCAGCTCACGGGGGCAAGACCGAACCCGTGCCGTGCGACCCGGGGGACACGGGGGACACGAACACCCTGGGCAGGGACAGGGAGACTTGGGGGTCGCAGGCACACGGGCGAGGTGGGGAACACAGACTCGGGGGTGTACGGGGGACATGGGGGACGTGGGGAACACGGGCAGGGCGGGAGGAACAGATTCCCGGGGGGCAATGGGGAACACAGGCACGTGGGTACACAGGTCACACGGGGACAGCCCAGGCGGGACGGCGGGACACAGGAGGACCCAGGGAGACGAGGAACAGGGGACACAGAGGCGGAGACCGGGAGAGAGGGGACCCGAAACCCCCTAACCATGCCCGGGTGAGGTCCCGGCATTGGCCACGCCCCCTCCGGTCTGATCACGCCCCTTTCCGATGACCACGCCCCCTGCGGGGCAAAGGCCGGACAGAGCGCGCGCTCAGCCGCTCCCCTCCCCGCCGCTCGGCCGCCGCCACGCCCCTTCCGTCGGACCAATCAGCGACACAGGCGCACTCCTGGTTCCGCCTTCAGCTGCACACGATTGGTCGGTTCCGCTGGTGGGGCGGGGCCACTGCGCTGGTGGGCGGAAGCGCGGCGCCCACGTGGTTCCTGCAGGGAGCCGCCGCCGGGTCCCGAACCGAGCGGGACCGCGGGGATCCAGCGGGGCGGATCCGAGCAGGGTCGGGCCCAGAGGGACCGTGATCGGGACCGGGACCGAGCGGGGCAGGTGCTGGCCGCCATGGATCCGCTGCGGGCTCAGCAGCTGGCGGCCGAGCTGGAGGTCGAGATGATGGCCGACATGTACAATCGGTGCGGCCCGCCGGGGGGAGCATCGGGGCTCTTGGGGTACCGGGGCGTGTCCGTGGCTTGGGGGACACTAGCGGCTGTCAGAGGCACTGGGAGACCCTGGGATGCTGGGGTTGTAGGGGAGTGCAGGGGGTCCTAGGAAACACCCGGGAAATGTGGGGGGGAACCGGAGATACTTGAGGATAGGGGACGGTGGTGGGGTCCTAGGGGTGCCCGGGTAACGATGACGGGGGATACTGGGTCTGTTGGGGTGCAGAGGCCGGGCTCTCGGTCGGTGATGATGGGGGGTACAGGTGGTGGGGTGCAAGGACTGGGGGTGGCGGGGATGGCGATAACGGGGGGGTGCTGAGGTGTGGGGCTGTCTCCCGGGGGTGCTGATGGCGGGGTATAGGAGATGTTGGGGTGCGGGGTCGGGATCCCGGGGGTGGCGACGGTGGGGTACAGGGTGTGCTGGGGTGCAGGGCCGGCTCCCGGGTGGTGCGGGACTCAGGTGCGGTGGCGATGCGTGCAGGATGACCCAGGCGTGCCACCGCAAGTGCGTCCCCCCGCACTACAAGGAGTCGGAGCTGTCCAAAGGGGAATGCGTGTGCCTGGACCGCTGCGTGGCCAAGTACCTGGAGGTGCACGAGCGGATGGGCAAGAAGCTGACAGAGCTGTCCCTGCAGGATGAGGAGCTGCTCAAGCGAATGCAGCAGGGCACCGGCAGCGCCTGAGCCCCCACCCCGCACCCCAATAAACCTGGGGCATCTGCTGTGCTCCCCTCACCCCCCAAACCCACCCTGTGGCCGTGTGTTGGGGTACGTGGTGCCTTTGGTTGCTGCTGGGAGCCCCCCTTGCTGTCCTCAGCTGCCACGTGCCGTGTCCTTGTGGGGGGCACCCCTGGGTGCCCCCCCGGCTGGGCCCAGCCCGTGTAATCCCCCGGATTAGGCAGAGCTGGGCTGAGCCCCTTGTAATCCCCAGTGGGATGGGACAGGGCTCAGCCCCTCCCTGTCTGTGTGTGCTGGGGGTCACCAGAGGGGACAGCCGGGGCTCCCGGCACAGGGACACAGCCCCAGAGGGATAGGGCACACGGACACTCCCAGGACACTCAGCCCTGGCTGAGGATACACACAGGGGACCATGTGGGGACAGCCCAGGGACACCTCTGCTTGGGCAAAGACCACGTGGGGACAGCCAGAGACCACAGGGGAGGGGGCATGGGGACACCCACATGGGGACAGTCCACACAGGGATGGACACCCCCACACACTCCCGGGGGCAGTTGGAGGGGACATGGTGGGGACACGGACACCCAGAGAGTTACACCTGCTGCAGGACACCCCACGCTGTGTGAGGAACACCTGCCGAGGGGCAGCCCAGGGGTGACACACAGCCAGAGGGACCGAGGGTAGGAGGTGGGCCGTGTCCCTGCGCCCACAGCCCCGCAGCGTCTGCTCCATCTGTGCGCCAGCGCCTGCGGGAAGTGGGTCAGGCTGTGCAGGGCGCGGGGGTGGCTCCACACCCCGCAGCTCCCGTGACACCCGCCAGCACCCTGCGAGGGGTGCGGGGTGTCGGCGTCACGGGAGCCTGCGTGTCACCGGCCCCGCGTGTCACCGGCCCCGCGTGTCACCGCCGCGGTGGCGGTGGGTGTGTGGCGGGGTGTCCATCCGTCCCCCCCCACAGCTCCCTGCACGCCTCGCTGCCCTGCCACCCGCAGCTCCCATCAATATTTCAGGAGCAGCAGGCGGTGACCTGGAACGGCAGTGGCCCACCCACAGCAGCCAGGCCCTGCTCTCCCAAAATAAGACCATTTTTAATAAATAATTTCCCACCTTTTGGTTCCTGTTGGGGGTTTTTCCCGCTCAGGATGGGAGGGGAACCCCTTCTGCATCCTGCAGCCCCCACCCACCGGCTGTTCCCCACAGTTCTTGAGGCCTCCCCCGGGGAAAAGGGGGGGCACGGGCACCCCGAGGAGCCGGGACCTCCCTGGGGCGCCGAGGGGGGCTCAGAGTCGGGGCAGGATCAGAGCCAGCAGGGGCAGGAGG
>NC_031774.1:6366194-6367603 GCF_001522545.3 Parus major
CCGCAGGTCGTGGGGGGGCAGCCCGTCGCGGTAGAAGGCGGAGGGCGGTGCGGCCGGGAGGGTCCCGGGGCGACCCAGCGCCCGCCCCGGGGTGCCCATCACCGCCACCCCGTTGCCACCGCCGCCGTTGCCATCTTCCATCTCCTCCTCGTCGTCGTCGTCCTCGGGGCAGGCGTCGAAGTCTCGGGGGCGGAGGTGGCGCAGGTCGGTGCCGCGGCGGTGCGGAGGGCTGGCGCACGGCACCGGGGAGCTGGAGACACGCGTGCGGCGGAACCAGGCCCACAGCGGGCGCGCACGGCAGTCGCAGGCCCAGGGGTTGGCGTTGAGGCGCAGGAACTGAAGCGAGGGCAGGGCAGCCAGCGGGTCCCCGGGCAGGGCCACCAGGCTGTTGTTGAACAGGTAGAGGATGGTGAGACGCGCCAGCCCCCCGAAGGCGCGGCGGTGGATGGCTGCCAGCCGGTTGGCGTGCAGCAGCAGGCGGTCCAGGCTCGACAGCCCCCGGAAGACGCCCTCCGACAGCGCCCGCAGCCGGTTGCCGTGCAGGAAGAGGTGGCTCAGGTTAGCCAGGTCGGCAAAGAGGTCGTCCTGCGAGGAATGGGAGAGGGGTGGGTGTGGGGTGGGGGCCCACCCGGGCGCTGTTCTGTGGCCCTGCCTGGTGGGCATCACCTGGACAGCCACTGCTGTGGGCCCCGCAGAGCCCTGCTATAGGTCCTAGTCCTGCCAGCATCACCCGTCACCCCCTCCCGTGTCCCTACTCCACGAGCATCATGCAGCACTGCCATGCCTGTGTCACCCACGGTCCTGACCCACGGCCATCACCCTGCTCCCTCAGCATCTCCTGCCCCGCATTCCGGCCCCATCGGTATCACCCTGTCCCACATCCTGTCTCCATGGGGTGTCACCCATCACCCTGCCCGGTCCCACCTCTGTGCCCTGAAGGCATCACCCACCACCCCAGCTCACCCACCTGGAGGTAGAGCAGCCCGTTCTCCTGCAGGTAGAGGTACTGGAGGCTGCGGAGGCCGCGGAAGATGCCGCTGGGCAGGCTGGCCAGCCGGCACCGGTACAGGTGCAGGGCCTGGAGGCGGTGGAGGCCGTGGAAGGTGTCGGGGGCCAGGACGCGGAGGTGCGGGTTGTCACCCAGGTCGAGCTCCTCCAGGGCGGGCAGGTGGCGGAAGGTGCCCGGCTGGATGGAGGAGATGTTGTTGGAGTAGAGCCAGAGGGTGACGGTGCTGGGCCCGAAGGTGCCCGCCCGCAGCGCCCCGATGACGTTGTTCTGCAGGAAGAGGCGGCGGGCGCCGGGCGGGAGCCCCGCGGGCACCGAGGTGAAGTTGTTGGCCTGGCAGCTGACGGTGGGCGGCGAGACGTAGCAGGTGCAGAGCGCGGGGCAGGCGGGAGCCCCGCCGGGC
>NC_031774.1:6367946-6372010 GCF_001522545.3 Parus major
CGCCTGGCCGTGGCACTCCAGGAACGCCCCATGGGCACCTCTCAGAGCCTCCCGGGGCCGTGCCCACCCCATCAACACACGGTTCCTTAGGAGAGTCCCAAGGTCCGATCATTCCATAGGGTTGGGCACCCCAAGGAGGCCCCCGGGACCGTGCCTACCCTTAGGGCCATGGTTCCCCAGGAAAACCCCAAGGTCACGACAACCCTCTAGGGCTGGGCGCTCTCAAAAGCACTCCAAGGCCACACCAGCTCCGTAGGGCCATGGTTCCCCAGGAGAATGCCAAGGTCATCACCACCCCGTAGGGCTGGGCACCCCGAGGTAGGGGACTGTGCCCACCCATGGGGCCATGGCCCCCAGAGGGCCATGCCTCTCCAGGGACCCCCCCAAGGCCGTGCCCATCCACATGGCTATGGTCCCCTAGAAGATCCCTAGGGCCACAGTCCCCCAGGAGAATTCCAAGGTCATGACCACCTAGTAGCACTGAGCACCCCTTGCAGCCCCCAGGCCCACATCGGGCGATAGGACTTTACTCCCCAGAGACCCCCCCAGGGCTATGCTGCTGGACACAGCACCAAGGCTGGGCACCCAAAAAATGGCTGTCCACCTGCGACCTCCTGGGGCTGTTCCTACCACTGGGGCCATGCTCCCCAGGGACCCCCAAAGCTCCCCGACCCCCCTTGCTGTGGCCACACTCCTGCGGGACCGTGCCCACCCCACGGTCCACCAGAATCCCTCACAGGGTCACAGACCCCTGGGACCCCTCTCACCCCAGTCTTGGTGGGGAGGGGGTCTGTGCCCCCTCCCCAAACGGGGCGGTGCCACGTGCGCGCGTGCCGCGGCCACGTGTGGGGCGGGGCACGCGTGGGCGCGGGCTGACGACACGCGCCGCCGCTCCGGGTGTTCAGCATCCCCCCCTTTCCAACCCCCCCCCACCCGTGTCCATCCCCCCCCTCAGGCTGCAACCCGAGAGCTTCATCCATAATTCAGCCCGGCGGCCTGGATCCACGCCCGGGGATGCGTGGATGCGCCCAGTCGCCGCTACCGGGGGAGGGGAGAGGAAGGAGGGGGGCGGTGGGACCCTCCGGTGCACCGGAGGTCACACCGGAGATGCACCGAGGGGTCCCACCGCCCCCTTCCCTCCCTTCCCCTCTGCCGGTGCTCCACGAGTTGGGGGGGTACCCACCCCCCAGCCACCCACGGAGGCGTCCGGCGCATCTGCTCAGCGCCGCCCCCCTCCCCCGGCGCCCCGTGCCGGCGTGCGCCCCCCACCCGCGTCCCATCTGTCACTCCCCCACGCCGCGGGCTGACTCAGTTGGGAGCTGAAGTCACCGGTTCTCAGCTTCCCCCCCCCGGGTGCCAAATCCCCCCACCCCGGTACTTGCGGGTACCCCACCGACCCGCGGCACCCACCCGCGGGGTGACCCGGGCACTCCCGGCTCCCCGGCAGTGCCCACATTGTGAACCGTGGGGCGTCCCCACGCCGGGCTGGAGGTCTTGGGTTGGAACCGGGTACCCCGTGGATCGTGGGAGCACCCAGAAGCCGGGCTATGCACGCCGGGACTGCGCAGGGTGTGCCGGTGTCTCTGGGGCACCCCCACGCCGCCCTGGGGAACCCGGGATGGCACCGAGTACCCACGTGTCATGGGGCACCCCCACGCTGGGCTGGGGGTCCGGGGGTGGCACCGGATACCCCGTGGGTCATGAGACAGCCACACTTCGGGCTGGGCTGGCAGCAGGCACCTCGTGGGTCGGGGGGCACCCTCGCGCCAGGCAGCCGGGGGTCGCGGGGGACTCAACCTGGGGTGCCCCGGGACTGCGCCCCCACGCCGGGCTGTGCTTTCCGGGGCGGCCCCGGGGTCCCCGCGCCCCCGGGGCTCCCCACGCACCCCGGGGCACCCGCACCCCGGGCGCCGCGGGGCATCCTGAGCCGGGACCGAGGTCTCCGGGTGGCACCCCAGGGTTCACCCGACACCCGTGGGACCCCGCCCGACCCCGCGCCTACCTGGGGGCAGGTCCCGAGCCGTGGGGGGCCGCATGGCGGGGCGGCCGCTCAGGCGCTGCCCACCCGCGGGGTCATGGCTGGTGCCGGGGGGGGCTGCTCGCCCCCTTCGCCCCCGCCGCGCCGCCGGGAGCAGCAGCCGCCGCCGCCCCGGGGCATGGCACGGGTGGGCTCGGGCTCGGGCACGGGTGGGCTCGGCTCGGCGCGGCGCTGCCCGCGGCTCCGTGGGGCTGAGCCCTCCCCGCGCCGCGCCTTATCCCGGGGCGGCCGCTCCGCCCCCCGCGCCGGCCCCGCCGCTTAACCCTTCCCGGGCCGGCCCGCCCCAGGCGGGACAGGGGTGGGCACGGGGACTGCCGGCGGGGACAGCGGCGGATGCGCTGCGGGCGTCCACGGGGGACACGCCCTGCGGGATTCACGAGGGGCACTCCCAATGGGGACAAGGGGGTGTGATGGGTTCCCCCCCCCGTGGGGAAAGGACGCGGGGCTCGCGTGGGGAGCTTTGAGCCCGGGACACGGAGGTGGTGTCCGTCCATCAGTCTGTCCGTCTGTCCGTCCGTCCCTCCCTCCCTCTCTCTGTCTCACGATCCCTGGAGCCGCGCCGGGCTTTGGTGTTCCCGTGGACGGCGGGACCCCGCGGGGGCTGCCCCCGGAGCGGGTGCGGCGGGGCCGGGAGTCCCGCAGCCAGCGAGCCCCCGGGAGGGCGCGGGGGGCCGCGCTCGCACACCCACGCGGGACCGCGCCGCTGTTCGTGGTGCCGGACCGGCGCTGTCCGTGGTGCCGCCGCGCCGCTGCCCGGCCCGGGGCAGAGCGGGAGGCAGCGGTGCGGGACGTAGCGGCCCCGCCCGGGCCCCGCGCCGGTGCCGTGCGTGGGGGGGGGCGCGTGGCCGCGCGGGCTGCGGCGGCACCGGCACCGGCTGGCACCGGCGCGTGTTTGCGGCGCCGTCTCCGGCGAGCGAAATGCCACAAGCTGGTGCGGCGGCACCCGTGGGAGGGGGCGTGGGCGGCGCGGGGCTGACTCAGGGGCCGCCATCCGCTCCCCCCGCCCGTGCCCTCAGCCCGGCCGTGGAGCCCCCGGCCGGACACCGCTGATCTGGGCAGGGGAGGGGGAGCCCACCCTGGAGGGGCTGTGGGGGGTGGTGCCCACCCTCCTGGCGAGCTGGGGACAGGGTGGATAGGGAGGGGTGGATGGACGGTGGAGGATGATGGAAGGAGGGGACAGGTGGGGGGGACAGAGAGGTGGAGGACGGACTGATGGACAAGTGGACATAAGGAGAGGACGGACAGACATTTGCACGGAGAACATCTGGAGATGGGGTGGACGAACGGAGGGATGGGTGGAGAATGGAGAGGACAGACAGGTGGATAGGTGGAGGGACGGGCAGGTAATGGGCAGCTGGATGGTTGTGGGACAGATGGATGGGATGGATAGAGTTGTGAATGGAGGGGGACAGATGGACAGGTGACAGACAGACGCATGATGGACAGATGGATGGGTGACAGACAGATGGATGGGTGATGGACAGATGGACGGGTGATGAACAGACAGAAGGGCAGCTGGCAGAGCAGATGAGAGGCTGGAGCAGTGGGGACAGGTGGGGACAAACCAGGTGGCTGCAAGCACTGATGGATGGACAGAGGGACAGAGAGTATGTGGCCAAGGGGAGGGTGACGGGAGGGACAGGAGTGTCTTGGCTCGGGTGAAGGCAGGGGGTGGGGGACCAGGGCCAGGCAGGGGACACAACAGAGCGGGGTGACATGGGAATGGCTCTGGGCTGGAGTGGCCCAGGGACAGCCCAAGGGTAGTCCTGGGGTGTCCAGGAATGGTCTAAGGGGTGACCCAAACATCACTGAAAACTGGCCCAAGAGTGAGCAAAAGGGCGATCCAAGGGTGGCCCGAGGGTGGCGCCAGCAGGAGCGCATCCTGGGGACACCAGGTGAGGTGTCACACCTGGAGATGCCGAGGGGGGCACCCGCGGGGGCCGTAGGGGCGGCACCGGGGCAGGGCTCCGTGCCGGGCCGGCCCCTCCTGGGCGGACCCGCGGGTGACCGGGCCCGCTCCACCGAG
>NC_031774.1:6373041-6385997 GCF_001522545.3 Parus major
GCTCCCCCCGGGCCGGCCCCCCCGGCTCTGTGCAGGTTAATCTTTAGCTGCTGGTCACTGTAATGAGGCCTCATTACCCGACATTACAGCAGGCAGGGGAGCGGGACAGGCCCTGGACAGTGACACGGTGACGGGGGCTCGGTGCAGCAGAGCCAGGCTGTGGGCGGGTGGGGGAGCGAGGTGGGGGGACACGGAGGACAGTGACCTTGACACTCAGCTGTGGGGCACGGGGGAGTCCCAACTGCATGTGTGGGGTGACCTGTTGTCAGCCTCAGCTCTGTGACAGCCCCCAGTGCAGTGCAGTGCTTGGGGTGGCAGCGTCCCCAGGAGACACCACATGGTCCCCAGCAGTGTGAGGGGATTCCTGGAGACATGGCAAGATCCTCAGGGGCGTGGCAGGGTCCCAGAGATGTGACAGTGTCCCTGAGAACTGTGCCAGGGTCCCCAAGGGAGGGCCCCAGGGGCTGTGCTATGGCCCCGGAGGGGTGTGTCACCATCCCCCGCAGTGTGCTTGTGTCCCCAGGGGCTGTGCCAGCATCTCCAGGGATTGTGCCAGTTTCCCAAGCACTGTGCCAGGCCCTGGGAGGAGGGAGGGTGTGTTGGTGTCCCTGAGGGGGTGCCAATGTCCCCAGGGGCTCTGCCAGCGTTGCCAGGAAGAGTGCCAGTTTCCCAAGGGCTGTGCCAGGTCCCCAGCAGGGTGCTGATGTCCCTGGGGCGAGGTGTGTTTTTGTGGTGTCCCCAGTGCTCACCAGGGTGTGCAGCAGTGTGCCAGTGTCCCCATGGCTGCCCGGGTCCCCTGGGGATGCTGGCGTCCCTGGGATGATGTTGGTGTTCCCAGGGGTGTGTTGTCTGTGTTGTCATCAGAGCACACACCAGGATGCCCAGCAGTGTCCCCAGGATTGTGCCAGGTCCTGCCAGGCTGGCTCAGGGCAACAGGGACAGCACAGGGTGGGGGGTCCTGGCACAGTGGGAGGACCGAGTCCCCCTCGGGGGCCGGAGGTGCTATCAGGGGCCCGAGGCACTATCGGGGACCGGCAGCCTGGGGGACCAAGTGTGCTCCTGGGAGATTAGGGGCGGAATCCATGGGGGTGTGGAGATGCATCCCAGCCACACTGCCGGGGTTCAAACTCCACGGCGGCGAAGGTGACGGTGACAACAGGAGGGCCTGGCCTCGTGCAGGTGGGTGAGGGGTGCAGCACGGGAGTCAGCAGGCACGGTTGTGTGTGCAGGTGTGCATGCCTGTGTGTGCACCTGTAAATACGTGTGTGTGTGTGCCTGTAACCAGGTGTGTGTGCACCTGGACACGTGTGTGCACTTATAAATGTGTGTGTGTGCCCACAAACGAGTGTGTACCTGTAAACAACAGTATGCACCTGTAAATCTGTGTGTATCTGTAAAGAGCTGTGTGCCACATGTCAACAGCTGTCCCCCTGTGTGTGAGCCCTGGCCCTGTCTCAGCTGCTGTGGCCAGGGACAAGGGGCAGGGCTGGGGCCACGGTGGCCTTTGCCCAGGTGGCCACATGCTGCCACGTGCCCCTGTGCACCCCAGGTGTCCCTGTGCCCCCGGTGGGTGCCAGCATGAGGACGCCCAGCCTTTGTCACCCACAGGCTCAGCGAAGACACCCCAGGCTGGTGACAGCCCGGGCCAGTGGCCGCCTGGGCAGGGGACATGGCGGGGGGCGCGGGGCTGGCCAAGCGCCTGGGGACCCTCCTGTCAGGGCTGCTGGAGTGCGGCGCCTTCTGCGGCATCATCTTCGGCTGGGCCTCCCTCGTCTTCGTCCTCAAGGACCTGGGCTACTTCGAAGGGCTGTGCCAGCCCTCTGCCACCCCCAGCCCCAACGTCACCCTGGGGTCTGGTATGGACCCCCACCTGTCCCCATGGTCCCCTGACTCGTGACCCCACCGTCCTGATGCCCCGTGCTGCCCCATATCCCCCCTGTGCCTGTGCCTGTGTCTTTGCTGCCTGCGATGTCCTGACGCCCTGCAGTGTTCCGTGTCCCTGCCGTCTCCAAGCCCATGTGCCTACTGTCCCCCCAGTCCACGTCTCCGGTATGGTCACGTCTGTGGTGTCCCCACATCCCCAGTGTCCCCTGCATCTCCGCTGATCCGTGTCCCCGGGTGCCTGCGTCCCTGCATCCCTGGTATTCCCGGTGTCGCCATGTCCGTGTCTCCGTGTCCCCATGCCCCACTTATGGCCATCCCCAGACTGCAGCGGGCAGGATGAGCAGTTCTCTCTGGTCTTCACCATCGGCTCCTTCATGAACAACTTCATGACCTTCCCCATGGGCGTCGTCTTTGACCGCTTCGGCACCACAGCTGCACGCCTCATCGCCATGTGAGTCCCAAGCCGGGGGGGACACGGGGGACGGGGCTTGTGCTGGGGGGATACTGAGAATGGGTCATTATTGGGGTGGCCTGGCTCCCAAGGGGCTGGGGTAGGGGAATCACCTGTGATTCCCAGGATCCTGTCCCCACGTATCACCGCTGTCCACTTTAGCTCCCTCTACACTGGCGGGACCCTGCTTGTTGCCTTCTCCACCCCAGGTGAGTCCCTGTGGCCCGGGGGTCCCCAGCCCTGGAGGGGGTCTCTTCGGTAACCCCTGTCCCCACTGACCCCTGTGTCCCCAGAGATGGCGGTGCTGCTCTTCCCGGCCATGTCCATGCTGTCAGTGGGTGGCATCCTCCTCATCCTCACCAACATGCAGGTGGGTCCCCCGGCACCCTGACACCCACGTGGCGGCAGGACAGCCAGCCTGGCACGGGAGGGCTCTGATGGCACACGGGGGGCTCTCGGTGCCAGGTGGGCAACCTGTTTGGGAACTACCGCTCCATCATCATCACCCTCTACAACGGGGCCTTCGACTCCTCCTCCGCCATCTTCCTCATCGTCAAGGTGGGTGCGAGGGACGCGGCAGTGGCAGCAGGGGAGGGCAGAGCTGGGAACAGTTGGGTGACATCTATGGACATATTGGGGACATAATCTGGGACACAGCTGAGTCACTGCTGGGGGTACACATGGGGACAGACCTAGGGCCCGAGCAGGTGGCCGGTGGCAGCTTGTCTCTGTCCCTGACTCTGTCCTTGTCCCCAGCTGCTGTACGAGCGGGGGCTGTCCCTACGGGCCATGTTCCTTTTCCTGGCGGCCTGCAGCGCCTGGCACCTCCTGCGCACCCTCTTCCTGATGCCGCGCACCCGCATCCCCTACCCGCTGCCCCCCGACTATGACTACGGGTATGGGGGGGCTACCTGCGCCCTGCTGGGGCTCTGGGGAGAGGGGTGGCTGGGTCCCACCCTGTGGGCGGGTGGGTCCCGTCCCCTGGGCAGGTCCAGCCTCACCAGCTGGCCGCAGGGTGACACAGGCGCTGCCGCAGGCTGCAGTGCCGGGGGCGCTCCCGCTCCTACCGAGCGCACAAGGACAAGCAGCCTCCGGGAGAGGCCGGAGCGGAGGAGACACCCCTGGAACCCGCCACAGCTCGAGGTGCCGGGAGCGGGAATATGCTCGCTGGGGGTGGGGCTTTGGCCAGATGGGCGTGGTCACCGCCGGGCGGTGGGCGGTGCCATGTAAATGAAGGGCGTGGTCTGGCGTGGCTATGCATGACGTATTGGAGGGCATCGTGCATATGCAGATAAAGGGGCGTGGCCTCCTTGTGGTGGGCGTGGTCTATTAATGGGAGCGGGTGGAGGACCGGTGGATGCAAATGAAGGGGTGCTGGGTGTGGCTGTGTGCGGGCGCGGTGTCACATCGGAATGGGCATAGAGGTGGCTGTGAGGCCCCAGCGGGTGGCAGGGACAAGGTGTGGCCTGGGGTGTGTGTCTGTATGCGCCCCGCCCTGACACCTGCACAGGTGGGGACACCCCCGGGACGCCGTTCCGGGCCTGCGCCTGCTCGTGGCTCTTCGCCTGGCACGTGGCCTGGCTCTCGGTGATGCAGCTGCGGCACTACCTGTTCATCGGCACCCTCAACCCGCAGCTTGAGCACCTGGCGCGCGGGGACCACGCCCTGGGTAAGGCATCGAGGCGGGGGGGGACACGGCGGGGACCCCCAGGGCCCGCCTGACGCTGTCCCCCCCACAGTGAGCACCTACACCAACGCCTTCGCCTTCACCCAGCTCTGCGGGGTGCTCTGTGCCCCCTGGAACGGCCTCATCCTCGACCGGCACAAGCGGGGAAAGGGCCCCCGCCCCGAGGGTAATTGTCCCCGCACCCCAAGGACCACGGAGCCCCCAGCTTCATGCCCTGAGGATAATTGACCCCCAAGGCCCTTCACCCCAGGTGGAAGCGCACTCCCTGGCCCCACACTATGGGGGTAATCCCAGTCCTGTGGTCCTTGTCTCCTATACCCTCATTGCTGCCGTCACCCCACGCACGAGAGAGAAGGGGCACAGAGGGGGCTGTGTCCCCAAGCTCTGACCCCCATGCCCACAGGGATCCTGGCGGCCCTGGCAGACCTGCGCTCGGCGGTGCTGTCGCTGGTGGTGACGGTGGCACAGTGCCTGCTGTTCTCCGTGTTTGCCGCCGTGCCTGTCCTGCCCGTCCAGTTCGGCACCTTCGTGCTGCAGGTCATCAGCCGCTCCTTCCTGTACGGCGGCAACGCCGCCTTCCTGGCCATCGCGTGAGTGGGGACAGCCACAGCCACCGGGCACGCAGGGCTCAGGGTGGCAGGGGACGGCGACACGGTCGTTGTGGCAGGGGACAGGGTGGCATAGTCAGAATGGGGCAGCAGGGGGTGGCAGTGGCGAGGGAGGATGGCAGGGGACAGGGTGGAGGTGTTAGGGGACAGGGTATCGGGGAGGGGCTGTCAGGGGTCAGGGTGCCAGGAGAGTCCTGTTGGTGACCTGGGTGCCTGGCAGATTCCCCCCGCAGCACTTTGGGAAGCTCTACGGGCTGGCCATGGCACTGTCGGCGCTGGTGGCCCTGCTGCAGTACCCCTGTGTCGCCCTGGTGCAGGGGCCGCTCCAGGGGGACCCCTTCTATGTGAGTGTGCTCTGTGGGGCCCCCGAGTGAGGGGTGGGGGGGCTGCTCCACGGGGAAATGGGGGTCCTGCCCTGGGAGGGAAGGGGTCTTGCCACATGGGAAAATGGGGGTCTCACCCCATGGGAAAATGGGGATCCCGGTCCTGTCCATGAGAAAATGGGGATGCTGTCCCAGCAGGGATGGAATGATGAGGTCTTATGCCATGAGAAATGAGGGTCCTGCCCCAGAGAGGGATGGGTGCCCTGCTCCTGGGTAAATGGAGGTGCTGCTCCAAGTGTCCTGGCCTAACACAGGGGATGAGGGAGGGCAGCCCCCCAGCCCCCTGCCCTGACACTCTTCCCCTCTGCAGATGAACGTGGGGCTCATCGCCGTGGTGCTGGTGGCCTTTGTCAGCCCCGTGGTGGTGGCCCGCGAGTGCCAGCGGCGAACCAAGGAGCTGGGGATGGCTGCCGCCCCCCTGGCAGCACCCCCCAGCACCGAGATCCACGCCGAGACCCCACACTGAGCCCCACAGCCAGCACACCATTTTTGTAGCAGCCTCGGGGTGCTGTGCCAGTGGGGTTGGGGGGTGGGGATAATAAACATCGCTGCCCCCTCCACTTGCCGTGCTGCCCCCACGACCCCCCAGCGCTGTCCCCAGGCCCCTGGTGCACACAGACACAGCTCAGGGTACCTCTGCTTTATTGGGAAAGGAGCTGGGATGCCATGGCAGCACTGGGGGCTCAGTACTGGCAGATGAAGGGGCGCAGCTGGAGGCAGAAGCGGCTTCTCCAGAGCCCATCTGGGGAGAAGGACAATGTCAACGCCATGGGTGGTTCCTGGAGCCCCCCAGTACCCTGCAACCACTTCCAGTGCCCCCTATATCCCTGCCTTGGCTCCCCCAGTGCCCTGTAACCCCTCCCAGTGCCCCTCCCACTGCCCTCAGTGCCCCCCTCAGTTCACCCAGTGCCCTGTAGCCCCCTCTCCACAGTATTCAGTGTTCCTCTGATGCCCCAGTAGCCTGTGCTCCCCTCCCCAGCACCCCCAAGCCTGGACACAGTGGGTGGGTGACCTTACCTCGGACGCTGAGGGTGGTGCAGGTGGTGACAATGTGCAAGGGTTGGGTGGGCGCCCAGTTCGCGTAGTTCCAGGGGCTGGAGTCCTCCCAGTAGGACTCCCAGTTCCCTGCCTGCTGTGCCAACACTTCAGTCCTCAGTGACAGCCCCCACCACCCCTACCCAGCCCCTCGACCCCAAAAACCAGCCCCAACAGCCAATACGCAGCCCCTCTTGCCTCCAAACCCAGCCTCCAGCCCCAGTATGCCATGCCCAGGCTCATCCCCCAGGAAGCAGCCCCAGCACCCAGCACCCCACTCCCTCACCCCCCAAAGCAGCCCCCAGCTGGTCTCCTAGCCAGCACCCAGCACCCCTTTGGCAGCCCCTTGTCCCCGTTGTCCCTTCACCCTTTTGCTGGTGACAGCTCCGATCCAGGGTGAGATGACGATTTTGTAGGTTCGTGCCAGTTTGTGCAGCTCCTGGTTGCGGGAAGCGCTGTGCACCGAGGCCAGCTGACCCCGGTACACATCCTGGCAGTAGCGCTGTGGGATGGGCACGGGCTGGCACCAGGCACTCACCTGTGCCCACGGGCACCTGCGGGCAGTGCTGGGTACCCCCTGCACCCCCCATGCCCCCCGTCCCCTCACCTGGGCTTTGGCATAGGTGCGCAGCTTCTTCACCACGGTGTAATACAGCGGGGGGGTCTCACCAGCAGGGACCCCCTGCAGCTGGCGGGGGGCTGCAGGGCAGAGGACAGGTACCTGGGGTCCCTCTGCCAGCCCCAGCCCCAGACATGTGGTGTCAGCGGGGTGGGCACAGCGCTGGGGTGGCAGGGACATCCCAGGGTGTTCCTGGGGGCGGGCAGGGCCGTGGGGGACACTCACTGGGGCAGGGGGACACTCACCAGGGTGGCTGGCAGGGACAGTGCCCAGGAGGGCCAGAGCGAGCAGCAGGCAGGGCCACATGGCAGTGGGACACTGAGGACACCACCAGGATTCTCTGGAGGTGCCTCAGCCCTGTCACCCTTGGCCACCCCCCACCATAGTCCAGAGCCCCCTCTGCCACCCTTGGTAACAGTCTGTTCTCTCTGTGGCCCTTCTGCCATCCCCCATGTCCCCACTGTCCTTCTGCCACCCCCAGTCCCACCTTGTGTCCCTCATCCCACCCCTCTGTACCCCATATCCCCACTGTCCCTCCACCATCCCCTGTGCCACTCCCATGTACTCCTGGCATCCCAGAGACCCCTTGTGTCCCCCTGACACTGTGGTCCCAGCCTCAGGGATGCCCACCTCTGGTCCCCACCCCAGCAGCCAGGGGCTGAGCCCACTCTGATGTCCCCCTCCATGTCCCTGTCCCCATCCTCACCTGGAGGCTCTGGGGAGCTCTGCCCATTGTCCCCCTTATAGGGGTGACAGGGCCACATGTCACCACCACAGCCTTGCGCCACCCAGCTGGCTCTGGGGACACCATGGGGACGTTGGGATGACACTGGGGGGTGGGGGGAGTCCCTGCCTGCAGTGGGACACATGTGGCCCCCAGGAGGGGGGGCTGCAGGTTGGGGGGTGCACAGGGGTACCCAAGGCAGAGGGTGAGTGTTGGGACAGTGAAAGGGGCGGGGGTGCAGGGGTGGGGGCTGCTCCAGTTTGAGGGGTGCAAGGCAGGTGTATGGGGTGCAGCATATCCTGGAGTGGGGGTGCTGGGGGTGCAGGGGGGATGTTGGGGTGCTGATACCATCTCCCGCTGGCCACGCTTGCCCAAGAGCCATTTCCTTCTCAACGGCTGTGGCCCCCTGGGTCCAGCCTGGCCGTTTGCCCACAGACCCCCTTGAGCCCCCCCTAAACCTCCCATGTCCCTGACCAGCTCCCCTGGCCCGCAGCTGAGCACCACACTGGGGACTCAGCACGCCAATCCTCATCTCCATGCCCTGTGCACACCTGCACCCCAAACCCTCCAGCCTCTGTACCCCAACTTCTCTGAGCCCCTGTACTGACAACCTGTGCCCCAACTCCCGCAGCCCCCTCCCCACACCTTGCACCCCAAACCACCACATCCTCCTCTTCATGCCCCCGCACCCCGTCCCCTGGACCGAGCGCACCCCAATCACTGGCTGGGCAGGGTGCTGGCAGAGCCCCCCCTGGGATGTCCCCCACCCTGTCCCCAGCAGTTGGTGGTTGGGGGTGTCACAAGACTGTGGTTGGGGACACGTGTCCCTGTCACTGATATAAGGGTGGCAGTGGGTAAAGCCCCCTGAAGACCCAGGTGAGCAGTGGAGACAGGGGCATGGGAGTGGGCTCAGCCCTCAGCTGCCAGGGTTGGCATTCCTGAGTTTGGCATTGGGGGACTCTGGGGTGCCAGGGGTGGGGGGGACATGGTGAGGGACAGAATGGCACAGGATGCCCAGGGGAGGGAGTGACACAAGGGTTGGAAGTGAGGAACTGGGCACATGGTGGGCACGGGAGGGCTGGGGTCTGTGGGGGTGGCACTGGGGATGGCAGAGGGACAGTGGGGATATGGGGGGTTTCTGAGGGGACTTGGGGAGGACAGTGTGATGCTGGAAGTAGCAGAGCAGCACATGGGGGTGTCCCCAGGGTGGCTGAGGGTGATGGGGCTTTGGGATCTCCCAAGGGCGCTAGTGGTGTTCCCAGTGTCTCTGTGCCATGTGGCCCTGCCTGCTGATTGCCCTGGCCCTGCTGGGCACAGTTCCTGTCAGCTGCTCTGGTGAGTGCCTCCCACCTCCCCACCCCCCGACAGGGACATCCCAGGGACACCCCTGATCTCAGGGTGACCCAGCTGGTGTCCCCAGCTCTTGCCAGCCCTGCAGTGGAGGACGAGGAGGATGTGACAGAGCTGGAGATGCCCAAGGAGTACAGCGGGTGCCTGGGGGCCAGAGACAAGCAGGCACTCAGTGTCCCCATCATGCCGGGCACCGCCACCTGCCGCTACGTCGTCATCTCCCATCCCCGAAGCTTCCGTTGTGCGCAGGTGGGATGGGGTGGGTTGGGTGGGGGGTGGGGGCACCAGTGCCCCCTGTGACAGCCATGTCCCTGCAGCACATCTGTGCCCGGCGCTTCCACGGGCACTTGGCCTCGATCCACGATTCCCGCACCAACAGCTTCCTGCTGCTCCTGGCGCGCCAGCGCTCCATTGCTGGTGAGGTCTGGATCGGTGCCGTCAGCCAGCCCGCTGTAAGGACCCCCAACCACGTGTCTACCACCCTGGCCTCAGGGTACCCTGTCTCCTCCCAGTGTCCCCAGTGCCCACCCCGGGTGTCCCAGCCCCACCCCACAATTCCCAGTGCACAACCTGGGTTCCCTAGTGCCTACCCTGGATGCCCTGTTCCCATCCCACTGTTCCCATTGCTGGAGGTCCCCATACCTTTTCTCCCCTAGCAGACCCCAATCCCGAGCTGCCACTGGACTGACCGGAGCCCCTGGAACTACAGCCGGTGGATTCCCGGGCACCCCCTGCCCGGCCACCGCTTCTGCACCGCTGTCTGCACCAACGGTCAGTGGGGGCTCCAAGGGAGGGGTCCAGGGGGGCTCAGGGGTAGTCCCTGCCCATGACGGGGGGAGGCTGCTGAGGGGCTCAGGATGGGGAGGTGACACTGCGGGGCTGGTACCTGGGGCATCTGGGGGGTTATCCCTTGGGGCTGGAGGGGGGTCCCTGGAGGGCCGATCTCCACTCTTCTCTCCCCAGATGGGCTCTGGAGGAGCGTGCGCTGCAAGAAGCGGCTACCCTTCATCTGTGAGATATGAGTGGCTCAGCCCCCCTGGATACCCCCAGGCCTTCCCCACATCTGCTCCCCCCCGGGGGGCTGCACCCCCTCCTTTGGAGTACAATAAAGTCTTGCTGTCGGCACCCACTTGGTGTTTGGGCAGGGCCAGGGGCCCGGGCTGGGTGCACCCAGGGTGGGCACAGAGTGGTTTTGGAGGTGTCCCTTGTTTCCTGCACAGCTCCAGTGTGGGCAGTGGCAGTCACATGGTCCCTCTTCAGGGATCTCTGTGATCCTCACCCATGGGCCAGGAAAACAGCCAGGACTCTCTGAACTGACCAGCGAGGTTTTATTGTCTGTGGCAGCGGCACCATGAGCCGGACCCATCGCCCTGTGTCCAGGGCCATACACGAGCAGGGGGGAGGGGAAGGGGGAGGCTCGTGCCCACCCCCAGCCCCCTGGGGATGAAGGACCGGGGTACATTGGGGGGATGGGGAGGAGGTGTTGGGAAGACAGGGACCCTGCGAGCTTGTACAAAGTGCATAGGTAGGTGTGTGTGTGTGTCCCTATGGTAGGGGACAGCCTTGGTCCGGGGACAGTGGTCTGTCAGCATCGGGGAGCGAGCCTGGAAGTGACACAGGGGGGAGGGGGTGAGGACCCTGCAGGGGTCTCAGCCAGGGCAGAGAGGAGGGAGGGGGCTACCCCCAGCAGTGCAGACATGGAGAGCTGGGGAGGTGTGTCCCCAGCACTGCCTCAAATCCCACACTCACCCCACTCAAGGCTTCTTCCTTTTCAGCTTCAGCGCTTGCAGCCAGTTTGGGGCAGAGGCCTCAGATCTGGGGTATTGGCAGAGTTTCAGCATGAGCCCCCCAAAACCTGTCCCGGGACCCAGACTGATCCCCTCAGCCTCCATGAAGATCCTGGCCCCACACTCACCCTGAGGATTTCTCTGGCTTGGGAGGCAGGGTCGGGGGTTTCACACCAGGGATCTTGCAGGACTTAGAGCGCTGCACATGGGGGTCTTTAGGAGGGGTCCCCTTGCTGTCCCCTGATGATGTTCCCTCTTCAGCCGAGCGGTTGCGACCCCTCAGCTTAGCCTGGGGGCAGAGAGAGGTCAGGGAGAAACACAGAGCTCTGCCAGCCACGTCCCCCACTGCCTCCTCCCTGTCTCCCAGGCCCCAGCCCCACCCTGCCTCAGTTTCCTTGCGTTCTACCCTCTCTTTCACCTTGCAGTCAGGAGTCCAAGGGACTCACCTTGATGGCAGAGGCGCTGAGGCCAGGAAAGAGAGGCACCTTGACCCCCTTGCCCGAGGGTGAGCCGCGCATCCGCCGGCTCCGGGGCTCCTCTGCTGCCTCCTCGTCAGAGGACACTGCCAGGGCTGGCCGGGGCTCTGTGGGCACACAGGGACAGTGTCACTGTCTGTCCTGGCACACTGCCCATGACAGTGTGCCAGGACAGACACCCTGCTCCCATCCCCATCCCCGCTGGCCTCACCCGTGGAGTCTCGGAAGATCCAGCTCTCCCCCTCAGTGGCAGTGGGACGCAGGGATGGCGCCCGGTGCTGGCGCTTGCGGCCCAGGCTGGCCTTGCAGCGAAACACGCTGCTGTCCAGGAGTTCTGTGTCCTGCCAAGCCCAGGGGACAGATCAGAGCTGGCACAGAGAGCCCAGGGACCCCCTATCCCAACCAGCACACCCACAGCCTCCACAGTAGTGCTGGAGGCCCTCAATCCATGGCTGTCCCTAGGGGCAGAGATGCCCCATCCAGACACGTCCTGTGACAGCCAGGCAGTCCTAGGCCATACAGGGTGATTAGAATCTCCCCACTTCCACTCACCTCTAGAAGAGGAAATTCCTGCCCCTGCTCCACGGACCCCTCGGCCTCGGGGGCAGCCAGAGAGAGCTGCTGCTCCCCCAGCCTCAAGGAGCTCTCCCCATCTGGGTCGTCTGAGGGCTGTTCCTCACTTCCTGTGTCCACTGGGTTCCCACTGACAGCCTCTGGCAGCAGAGGGGGAGCCCTGGGGCTCTGTGGGGCAGTGGCTGGCTTAGAAGGATCCCTTTCCTCCTCAGAGGGGCTGGGTGACTCACTCCGGGAGGGCTCCACAGATGGAGGATCACCTGGAATGTCACCCATCAAAGGGCTGGGGGCCAACCTGCTTGGGAGACAAAACCCCAGAGTTGCTCTAGCCCGGGGTAACACAAGCCCTGCCCCAAACCCCTGTCTGCCTCAGGAGAAGCTCCTCCCTCCCTGCCACCACCACCCTCCTCCTTACCCATGCTCTGTGTGGGTGTCTCCTTCCAGGCTCCGCTCCCCCACACCAAGGTCCCGGCTGCGGGCAGCGCAGCGGGCACTGAAGGCGCTCGCCCACTCCTGGCGACTGGCCTCAGCATCCTGTGGCTCCACACTCCAGCTGTCCAGGTCCTGGCTCCAGCAGGCATTGCCCATGTCCAGAGAGAGATCCCTGTGCAAACCTGCCTGGGGCTGTGGCAGGACCCTGGACATGGAGCCATCAGAGGCTCCGGCACTGCAGGGGTCTGGCACCTGCTCTGTCCCAATGACACCGAACTGGTTCTGGCACTTGGCTGCTCCAAGCTCCTCAGCCCAGTCCCTGCTGCTGGAGCTGTCACGCTCTGGCTGGTGAGCACTGCCCCAGGTGGGCTCCTGGGCCGGGGGATCGGGGCAATGGGAGCTGGGCATGTCCTCCTCACCAATCCTGATCAGTCCTGTCTGCCCGACACTACCCACAGCGGGCCAGCTCAGCTGGGCTGGGATCAGCTCCTGCTCTTCCTCCCTGGGAATCACAGAGCTGTGCTGCCCATACCACGCTGCTCCACTGGGGCTCAACTCTCTGTCCTGGGCCTCCACATCCCTGGTGCTGGATCTGTCATCCCAGACACCTCTGCTGGCACTGAACAATTCCTCATTCTGGGTCTCTGTGTCCCTGGTGCTGTGTCTGCCATCCCTGGCTGGCCTGCTGGATGTGAATTCACTGTCCTGGGTCTCCAGGTCCCTGCTGCTGGATCTGTCACCCCAGGCTGCTCCACTGGGACTGAATTCATCCTGGTTCTCCAGGTCCCTGGTGCTGCATTCACTGGCTTCAGCCAGCCTGCTGGGGCTGAACTCCTGGTCCTGGCTCTCTGTATCCCAGGCTGGCCTGCTGGGGCTGAATTCCTGGTCCTGACTTTCCAAATCCCTGGCACTGGATCTGTCACCCCAGGCTGGCCTGCTGGGGCTGA
>NC_031774.1:6386228-6411507 GCF_001522545.3 Parus major
CCCAGGCTGGCCTGCTGGGGCTGAATTCCTGGTCCTGACTTTCCAAATCCCTGGCACTGGATCTGTCACCCCAGGCTGGCCTGCTGGGGCTGAACTCCTGGTCCTGGCTCTCCATGTCCTTGATGCTTGATCTGTCATCCCAGGCTGGCCTGCTGGGGCTGAATTCCCGGTCCTGGCTCTCCATGTCCTTGGTGCTGTATCTGTCACCCCAGGCCGGCCTGCTGGGGCTGAACCCCTGGTCCTGGCTCTCTGTGCCCCTGGTGCTGGAAGTGCCATCCCAGGCTGGCCTGCTGGGGCTGAATTCCCGGTCCTGGCTCTCCATGTCTCCGGGGTTATACCTCCTGTCCCAGGCTGGCCGGCTGGGGCTGTGCTCCTTATCTGGGCTCCCAGCATCCCCAGTGCTGGATCTGCCAGCCCAGCCCAGTGTTAAATTCTCATCCTTGTTCCCAGCATCCTGGGTGCTGTATTTCCTGGCCCAATCTGGGGTGAGCTCCCTGTCCTTCATCTCCATGTCCCTGCTGCTGTACCTGCCTGCCCAGGTAGGCTGCCCGGAGTGTGGCTCCTTGTCCAGCTGCCCAACATGTCCTGTGCTGAGGCCACTGCCCCAGCTGGCCTGTCCGGAGCCAAGCTCCTCTGTGCTGCCATAGCCCTGGCCCCACTTGGTTGTGCTGGCACTGAAGTCTGGATCCTGTGGGCAGCTCTTCCCAGTGCCAAGGGATGGGGACCAGTCACTGCAGCCCAGTTTTGTGTCCCCCATCAGCTCCGTTGCTCTGTAGTCACCACTCCAGCTCTCCTGGGCAGTGCTGTCCTTGTTGCTGTGGGTGCTGTCCCAGCTGGATTTGGTCCCAAATTCCTGCTCCTGCTTAGTCTCAACAGGCCAGTCTCTCTCCCTGGACACACCTGGGTGGCTCCAGTCAAAGGTGCTGTCCTGGCGAGGGTGGCCAATGCCAAACTCACTGCACAGGTCCTTCCGTGACCAGCCTAGCAGGTTCTGGTGCAAAAAAGGGGAGAGGAGTTAGAGGGGGGAAAGAGGTTAGAAAGGGGAGAGGAGGGAAACACCTTGGGGACACAGCACAGTGGGGCCCACCCCAAGGGGGAGGCAGAACCCATCACCTGCCCACAGTCCTGCTCAGCCTCCACACACCCACCCACCCACCTGCCCATCCCGTCCCATCCCATGGCTCAGTGGAGGGCAAGAGGAGGAGCCCAGGCCACACCGACCATACAGAGCCCCCCACCCCCCTCACCTCTGGAGAGCCGTGGACCCCGGGTGATGCCAACAGCTCTGTCAGCCAGCCTGGGTCGGCGTGGGGGTCAGGGTCCTGCGAGGGTCCTTCAGCCTGGCCTGGGCCCCCGGGACCCTGCAGGCTCTTGGGGCCATCACCTGCCCAGGCTGAGTCAGCTGGAGCAGCTGGATCTGAGGGGGCTGGATCCAGGGGGGCAGCTGTGGTGAGGCTGGGCTGGGTGGAAGACTCAGGCTCAGCTGGGTCCTGTCCAGGCTTTGTCATGTGAAGTGGGGAGTGGGGCATGGGAGCATCCTGCTCTGCCTCTCTTTCCTCCTCCTCCTCCTCTGCTGAGCCCTCAGCCTCTCGCTGGGCCACGGGACCCCCTGGGCATGGAGCCCCCTCTGCCTGCTGGCTGTCAGGCCCTTCAGACCTGCTGTCCTTTGGAGGGCTGGGGGCCACAGCCTCTGCATCTGACTCCCCCTCTTCAGAGAGCCCTGAGTCAGGTGTCTCCCGGATGGGGGAGCGGGGAGGGAAGGCTGGCAAGCGTGCTCCCCACGATGGGAATGTCCATTCAAAGGACTGGGAAAGGCTCCAGGCAGACTCGCTTCCCAGGGAGTGCTCTGACAGGAGGTCTCCAGGCCGGGGCAGGGCACTCAGTGAGCCCCCCAGCTCCCCCAGGCCCTGCCCCGTGGGTGGGGGCCGCAGCACCCCCTCTGAGGAGCGCCGGAGCCCCACATCCCGAGGAGGGGGATTGAAATCAGGACCCTGATAGGACTGTGGGGACACTGCAGAGTCATCAGGTCCCTCTGGGGAGCCTGGGGGACGAGAGGCTTTGGCAAGGGGTGGGCTGGGGGGGCCCAGGTACTCGGCAGCAGCCTCGGGAGAGCCGGGGGGGCAGGTGACTCGTGGGGGCAGTTCAGGAGTGCCAGGGGGACTGGCAGTGCCAGGGGATCCCTCCCCTGGAGTGTGTGGGGAGCCGGGGGAATGGGAGACACTGAGCTGCGGTTTGGTGGCCAAGGGAGCGCCTGGGGCCTGGATGGAAGTGACGGGGACCTCGACTGGAGGCCTAGTGGGGGATTCTGGGGAGCCAGGGGGAAGTGTAGGGGAGTCGGGGGCCAGGAGCTCAGTGGGGGCATCAGGGGAGCCAGGGGCTGGGGCAGAGGGCTCAGCAGGCTGGAAAGGAGCTCCTGGGGCTGGGGCTGGGCAGGTGGGTGGCCTTGGGGAGCCTGGAGGTCCGAGGGCACCCAGCTGTAGAGTAGAAAGCTGTGGAAAAAGCCAGCAGGGGGTCTCAGTCAAGAGAGAGCACCTCCAAACATCATGCATCCCAAGGCCAGCCCCCCAAACCTCTGGAGGGTCCCTCCCTCCAGCCCTGCTCCCCTCTCTGCACCCAGGGCAGGAAGTGCCCATGCTGCGTGCCAGAACCAGGCTGCTCCTGCGTGACTCAGCCAGGGCGGCTCCCGGCACCCCAGCCCTGCTCCCTGCCTGGCCCCCCGCTACCCCCAAAGCGCCTGGACAGATGGAGAGAAGAAATGAAGCAGGAAGAAGTCAGAACTCCCAGCACAGCCCCCTGCCCTGCTTGAGGCTGGCATCCCCGTGCCCAGTACCACTAGGGTTTGCCCCCTTGCTGGGGTGACCTGGTGCCGGTGCCCAGGCTGCCACCCACAGTGTCACTGTGGCCCGGTGTCCCGGTCACGGCCCTGAGTGAACACGGCACGGGGAAAGGGGCTGGCGGTGTGCCCTAGGGGGCCTGCCCTGCCACATACCTGCCAGGTCACCGAACCCCAGCTGGTGACTCACGGCTGCTCCCTGCCCACGCCTGGCAGCGGCGTTGGCACATGCCACCCCCACGCCCCCGGGCCCCACGCCGGGCTCCCGGCTCTCAGCCCCAGGAAGGGGCAGCCAGCACCTCAAGGAGAAAGGAGAGACACGCACCCCGCAGAGAGGGAGCCCCGGAGGAGACAGGAGAGCCCCGAAGGAGAGAGCCCAGGAGTGGAGCCGCCATGGCGCCGGAGGGCGAGGCCAGCACTCACGTCAGGAGGGGATGGTGGCCTCCGGCGTCCATGGGGGTCCCCAGCACAGCTCGGCCCAGCTGGGGGGGAGCTGCTGCAGAGAGAAAAAAGCGAAGGGGGGTAAATCCCACTGTGTGCCTCGGTGCTATTCTCCCACCAGTGATGAGGCACCCCTGCCCCAAACCACCCTTCAAGGACGCAGGGTATAGGGTCAGGCCCTGCCACGGGTGCACAGCCCCTGGCTTGGGCTGCGAGGGGAAGAAGGCAAAGTGGCTCCAGCTCCCCTTCCGGAAAGTTTTCGGTCCTTTGGGAGTGAGTTTCTCACACTCTGGTTCAGAGCAGCCCCCGCCCAGCTCTCCCTGAGGTGCCCGGCTCTTGGGAGCGTGGCCAAGCACTGGCCATGGCCCAGGACATCCTGCAGCTGGGAGCCCCGCCAATCTGACTGCTCCTTGTGCTCCAGCATGGCCCAGCAGGGAAAAAATAGCAAGGCTGGAAAATCAGGAGCATTTCCTGGGGTAGCGACCCCCTGCCTGTTACTCGCAGGGGCTGGCTAAGAGCCCACCCACAGGCAGCTCCTGGCCCGGGACAGCCCATTCTGCGGTCGGCACCGGCTGTCCTGGCCTTCCCACGGAGGTAGCTGGAGGCACTGCAGCTCGGGAGGAACCTGGGCCCCGTGCCGGCGACCAGACCTCAGCTCCGTTACATTCCCAACCCTGAGATGGCTTGGAGTGATACCTGTTCCCACTGCCATTCTTCCCAGCATCAGTCCCTGTGCCCTCACCTCATCTCAGACACAGGGTGTCTATCATCCCCCATTCCCAGCTCGCCTGCCACAGGTCGGGGCATCTGGGGGGCTTCACTGGCAGGGTCTCCATCTGCCTCCTCGCTGGGACGCTTCCGGAAGGCAGAAAAGGTCTTGGAGCCGAAGCGGGAGGAGGGGTCGGTGCAGAAAGGCGAGAGCCAGGCCCGGTCTGGGCTTCCTGGGCCCTCCCTGCTGTCCATCTTGGCCAGGATCTCCTCCACGGTGGTGCCTGGGAACCGCTCCGGCCTGGCAGCCACCGGCACTGGCGTCACCTTGAAGGGCGCCGGGCCCTTGCGCGACGGGGTTGGCAGGGCCAGGGGCACCTCCTCCTCGGCGCCTGTGACCACGGGTGACGAGAGCCCCTTCCCATTGGGGGTCTCGGGCGATCTGACAGTGAAGGAGGGGCGCCGGAGGGGCCCCCCCGTGCCTGCGCTGCTGTAGGGCTGGGGCCCGGCCAGGCGGTTCATCTTCTCGGCCGAGGGCAGCTCGGGCCGGGGGTGCCGCGGGCCCGGCGTGGGGGGTGGCACCGGGGGCTTGGCAGGCACGGCCGGCTTGGGAAGCACGCGGGGCTTGGGCCGCACTGGTGGCTTGGGGCGCACGCTGCCTGCGGAGAGCAAGGGAGGGGGATGGGGTCAGCGGAGTGGTGCTGCCCCCCCACAACTGGGAACAGGCCCCTGGGGGCTGCCCCAGCAATCCCCCTGCTCTGATTCCCCCCAAACCCGGAGTACTGACCTTTATCGGGGCTGCCGGCCAGCCCAGCCCCCGCAGTGCCAGCAGGGGACGTGCAGGGCACGGCGGGGTGCAGGGGCTGCGGCTGGGAGGCCATGGCGATGCAGGGACGTGGGGGGCACGGCGCGGGGGTCAGCCCCTGGGGAGAGAGGGAGAATCGTTTGGGGAGTGCCCCAAGCCTGGGAAAACACAACCACCCTGTGGGGCCCTGTGCCAAGCCCTGTCCAGCTGTGCCAAACGGAGATCACACCGTGGTGCCACCCTTAGGACATCTGCTCCGGATCACCTGAGCCAGCCGGACCCCGGCAGCAGACCCAGACACGGCCCCAACCCTCCCCGTAAGCAGCCGGACCCCACACTACACCCCCTAACGCCGTGGGGCCTCTCCTCTACCTGTCTGACCCTGCGCTAACCTGTCCCAACACACACGTGTCACTCTCACCGGCCTTCGCCAACCCCCCAGCGCCGAGCTGGCCCCCAGTTTGCCCCAGTCCTCATCTCAGCTCCCTGCCCAGGTCACCCCCGGCCCCCCCGAGCCCCCGGCAGCCCGGGAGGCACCGCCCGGTCCCCCGAGACCTTCGGCCAGCCCCTCTCAGCGGCCGCGGGCGACCCACTCACCTTCCCCACATCAGCCTCATGTCGGGGGCGGGCCGGGGACACACGTGGGGGGCGCAGAGCGGGCGGGGAGGAGGGGTTAGTGTCCCCACGGGTCTCACGCTGCTGCCGCCGCCTCTCCCGTGACTCACCGGGGCTGCGGGGACAGGAAAAACCCGCTTGGTGCCTCCTCCCGGCCCTGCCCTCTCTCCCCGCCCTCCCCTCCCCGCCTCGCTCCCTCCGGCCCCACCGGGGTCCACCCTCCCCAAGACCCCCCTCCTCTCGCCTTCCACGGGGGAATCGCCGCCTCAACCCACATCTGGAAACCATCGGGCCCGTTTCCCAACCCGGGATGGCGGCGGGGCCCCGGGATGCGGGTCCGGCCCCCCGGGGTCTTCCGCCAGCACGGCCTAGCCTCGTTGCCACAGCAACGAGGCCTCCGATCGAGTGGCTGAGTAGGCCGCGACCGAGGCCTAGCGCCGTCCCCATGACAACGAAGCCCCCCTCTCAATTCGGGGGTCCCGGGCCCATGTTGCCTGCTGGAGCCGAAGCCACGTGGTCCCCCGGCGGGCGCCAAGAGCCCGGGAGGATCCCGGTTACCCGCAGCCTCATGCTGGCAGAGAGACCCCCACTCACCCTCGACCGGCGCTGCTCATACATATTCATTAGCGCCCCGGCCCCGCCCCCGACAGCGGAGAGGGGGCGGGGCAGAGCGGCGCCGCGTGGCGGGCGGACCATAGAGAGGGGCGGCTGGAGAGTCCTCCAAAATGGGGGTGGGGGACACGCCGGAGACCTCCAGCACCCCCCGAATCACCCTCGGGGGTCGGAACAGCCGAACAGGACCCCCTGAACACCGCATGGAGCACCCTGGTTGCAAATTATCCCATCCCCGAAGTCTTCCAACCGGTCTGCTGCCGGAGGGCCAGTAATGCACATTTAGGTTGCTGTGACAATAGAGCCCCCCCGACCATTTGGGCATCCAGGGTCCCTTGTGCCCACCGAGGACCCCCGGCTTCCGCCCCCGGGAGCTCCTGCTTCCCCGTGGCCCATCCCAGCGGTGCCAGTAAAGGCAGTGGAAGGAGGGGGGAACAGGCAGCCATGGGGTCCCCCCGGGGCTGGTTGCTGACCGGGAATTGGCTGCAATCAACACCGGAGGGGAAACAGGCCTTAATCGGATCAACCCCCTCATGAGGGAGGTAGAAAAACCCCCAAATGGCATCAGGATCGAGCGAGGGGCTGTAATTAGGAGCCCTGATGGCTGAGCAGGGGCTGGGGGCCACTAATGGAGGGTGGGGAGAGAATGAAGTCAGCCCTGGAAGCGGTTCAAGGAGGGGAACAAGCTCCCGGATGGCTGCAGGAAGGAAGGAGGGATGGGGGAGCCAGCCCCACACCCACACAAACACCATCAGTAGGGTTTTTTTTTTATTCAACCCGAGTTGCCATATCAACAGACCCAAAATACAAAAAAACAACACCAAAAAAAAAACATCGAGGGAAGGAAAGAAAAGGAGAGAAACCCAAGTGTTTAGAAAAAATAAATTGATGGGATACAAATGTGCGGGACTGAGGAGCCTCTGGCACCTCCTGCCACCACGGGGTGCTGGGGGACAGGGGAACCTGGCCCTGCTCCCGGGTGGGAGCCACCCAGAGCCTGGGACCCTGGTTCCTGCCATGGGGCTGGCCCGCCCAGTTCTCTCCCGACCTGGGATCCAGCCTGGAGCCTGCTGGGATGGGGCTAATCCGAGCCGGATGCAGAGTCCTCTGAGCTGGGGGGAGGGCTGGCAGCTCCCTCGTCCTCCGAGTCCTGCAGGCAGGGGACAAAGAGGTCAGCAGGGAACAATGAAGGCAGGGCAGAATCCCCACTACAGAGGGAATAGGGTCATGGTGGTGACTTGGGGACACTCCAAGAGGTGTCCCAGTACCACAAACATAAGGTACTACAAGGACCCAGCCTCTCCAGCAGAAACCACCATGATGTTCCCCAAGGAAGAGGGACTGGGACCATCCCAGTTGTTCCCCAGGGACGAGGGACCAGTTGTGACCCCCACCTCCTTCTTGCTCTCTGCAGAGGAGCTCTCATCGCTGGACACAAATTCCTTGCTCTTGAAGCTGTCGCTCATGCCCTTAGCTGGGGACTTGGAGGATGAGGACTTGGAGGTGGTGCCTTTCTTGTCCCCTTTCCCCTTCACCTGCTTCTCCTGTTTCTTCTTCTTCTTCTTTGACCTCTCCCTGCGCAGGCGGGCAGAGAGGAGAAGAGCTGCATTACCTGGCTGGCAGCGCTTTGGCCCAGGGAACAGCCCATTTTGGGGGGCCAAGCCCTGGCAGCCCCTTGCCAGCACGCTCACCCCCTGTGGCTGTCAGCCTTGCTGTATTCCTTCATGGCCTTCTCGTAGTCCCGCCTGGCATCTTCTGCCTTCCGATCCCACTCCTGCAGCCAGAGCACAGGGTCAGCGAGGCTGCCCCTCCTCCTCCACCATCCTCCAGCACCCACATGCACCCCACCCTGCTCCCACTTCTGATCACCAAGCCCACCAGCCCGAGGACGTCCTCAACCCTTCCCAAATCCCCATCTGTGCAGTTCCAGGCTCCCAAGAGCAAGGAAGGGTCTTCCATATCCAGCCTCCCCACCTGTACCAGGCCCAGCTCTGCCCTGGGCCTCCCATCCCTCACCTCCTTCTTCTCCTTGGACATGGCCTTCCAGAGCTCCCCAGCCTTCTTGGACAGATCAGTGATGCTGATGCCAGGGTGGTCTGACTTGATCTTCTCCCGGCTGGCGTTCAGCCAGAGCATGTAGGCCGACATAGGGCGCTTGGGAGCGTTGGGGTCCTTCCCCTTCTTGCTCTGGGAGGTGGAGAACACTCATGGAACCTCAGTGCACCCCTGACCCAACATATCGGGACCAAGCTCTGCTCACTTCTGCAACCCCAGCAATCCAGCTGCAGCCCTGGGAGAGGGGCTGGTGGGTCACAGCTGGGGGTCAGGCTGCTGAACAGCCCAGCAACAACCAGGATAGGCTGGGCATGGGAACATCATGCCCTTGGGAAAGGCTCAGTCTGGACCCATCTAGAGGCAGTGACGCCAGGCCTGGACAACAGCTCTGGTCAGCACACTGGTGAGTGCTGCAGGGGCTGAGGTGAGGCAGCTCAGCTGGGGCTGTGACCCTCCTGATCCCACTCCAGGAGCTGGTCCTGCTCCTACAGCAGCCCCTCACCTCCGGCTGCTTCTTGCGGGGCTTGCGGTCCTTGACGATCTTGGCCTTCTTGGCCGGCTTCTTGTCCTCACGGTCGCTGTCGCCATCACCACTGGAAGAACTGGCTGAGGCATTGCTGTCAAACCTGCATGGGGGCATCAGCCTCAGAGCTGCTCCCAGACACCACAGCCCTGAGGCTTCCCGGGCTGGAGCTGCTCCGCTCCCGTTAACAGCCCTCAAGGGAGCGGCCTTCCACGAACACAGCTCATTGTGTTCTGCTTCCTGGATATTTGGAGCTCTCATGGTGCCAGGGCTCAGCTTCAAGCTCTCCCCACATCTCCCCCCCATCCTCACACCCCTGCCTGGGGTCCTAACCCTCTTCCCAACTGTCCTCTTTCCTGAAAAGTGCAGCCAAGGCCTCCCCAGGAGCCCCTCCAGAACTCTCTCATACTGCCTAATGCCATTACAATGAAGTGAGCCCAGAACTGTCCCAGCTGCCCACCCTTCCCAAATCCAGGGCTGTACAGTCCCAAATCTAGGTGATCCCAGTCATGCTGTGAGCATCTCTCAATGCTCACACAGCCCTAGAACACCACCTTCCTATGGGGCTTTTGGATAGAGACCTGCCTGGCCTCTACTCACTCTTCAGCCACATCATCATCCTCTTCTCCAGGGTTGAAGGACTCGTCTGGAGGAGAAAGCAAGTGCTCAGTACTTTGGGGATCATCACAGGGAGCAGGAGCTGGAGCACCACAGCAGCCCCTCGCAGCCCCAGCCCTCACCTGTCTCCTCTCCAGAGCCATCACTGCTGTCATTGGCATTCTCCTCCCGGATCTTGCCCTCCTCTTTCATCCTCTCCAAGTAGGCATCGTGCTGGTCCTCATCAGAGTCGGCATATTCATCATAGCTCTGCTTCATTCCCTGTGGAGAGATGGGATGAGAGCTGCTCCCTGTGTCTCTGGAACACAGCCCTGGGTGAGCACGGCCCTGGGCATGCACAGGGCAGGGGACAGACATGGCTATGTCCCCTCCTTCCCCCCTCAGGGCCCTGGAGAGAGGGGCAGAGCAATTATGGGGGTTAGGGGGCCCTCTCACACCACGCTGGGGTTACTGGGTTAGTCAGAGACCACCACAGCCATGCACAGGAAACCTGCACCAGGAGGAGGAGGACAAAGAGGAAGGGATATCGCACGGACCTTTTTCCTCTACAAGGGCAAGGAGAGAAAAGAGAGGTGAAAAAAGGAGGGAAAAGCAGACAGACTGTGGGAGAAGGCAGTGCTAGCACCAGTGGGTGCGAGCCCTGCCCCACATGGCTGATACCTCCTTCAGCCCCCGGTTCTTGATGTTCAGCTTCTTGGCATTGACGAAGTCGAAGAGCTTCCCGTACTCCTCCCTGTGGAAGAGGGCACGGTCAGGCCAGGGGTGCTGGGGAGCTCTGGTGGGCACAGCCAGGCTGGCCCCACAGCCCACACCCACCTCTCGATGCTGCTGAAGGTGTACTGGGTGCCCTGCTTGGTCTCGATCTCAAAGTCGAAGGAGCGGGTGGTGGTGGTGCCTCGGGCAAAGTTGACGAAGGAGATCTCATCAAAGCGGATGTGCACGGGGGGCTTGTGAACGTAGATGAAGCCCCTCTCCAGTGGGTACAGCAGCCCTGAACTGGCCTTGTAGGAGCAGGTGATGCACTGGGCTCCGGAGTGTCTGCAGGACAAACACTGCTATCCATGGGGACAAACACCCTCCCCATGCACAGCCCTGGCAGACAGGCCCTGCTTCCCAGCACGAATCACACAGGGAGCCCCTTCCCCTACCTGGCCATGGGAATGAGGTGAAAAGAAAGGGACTGGCCCTGTAATCACTCACCCCTGGAAATTTCCAGGCACGGTGATCTTGCGGTTCACCAGTGCCTTCATCACCCGGCTGACCATCTCGTAGAGGGACCCTGACATGTTCTTGGTGAGCCGCCCCTCAAAGCGCTTCTCCACCTCCTCCCTGTGTGGAGGGAAGGAGGGCAGAGGTGAGAACTGAGTCTGGGGGGTAAGTACCTCCCTCAGGATCCAGGGAGAGGTCTGGGAAGCGGTGTGGCATCAGGAGAGCTCACTCATTCATGTTGAGGGTCAGGGAGATATCCTCATCCTTGGAGAAGAGCAGGATCAGGAAGTGGTAGCGGGTCTGGCCTTGCTTTATCGGGGGGTCCAGGCTGATCTGGAAAGAGAAGAGGAGGTGAAGACACAAAACCCTCCTGAACCACCCCTAATACCCTTCCAGGGGAGGGCTGAGCCATTCCCACTCACCACGAAGAACATCTGGCGCTGGTCCTTGTGCGGGAGCAGGAAGAGGCGCAGCACGGTGGTGTAGGGGATCTTGTAGTCGAAGGTCTTGCCGTGCAGGTGCAGGAAGGTGGGGTAGATGCGGATGTCGTAGCGCCCGCGTGGCGTCAGGCACTGCAGTTCCCGGAAGATGCAGATGGCATCACCGGTGGCCTGGATCACATCTGCCTTGGACAGCACGTTCTGGGCGAAGGCCTACGAGGGAAGAGGTCAGAAAGGTCCCAAAGGGTCCCTCGCTGCTGGCCCCCACCCCCCTGCCAGCCCCACGCACCTCCACGGGGTCCACACCGTCCTCCTGGGTGGGTGGCACGTAGAACCGGACCTCCATGAGCGAGACCTCAGCGTCATCGTTCTGGTGGAACTCCAGCGTCACCTCATTCTTGCCCGTGGTGCACTGGGACACGTTGCTGAGCGGGATCTCGAACACCGGCTGCTCCCCGATGTCGAAGGACAGCAGCTGCCCTGTGGGGACATCACAGACAGCTCACAGCTGTGCCCCACAAACCCCATCTCCAGATACAGTCTCGCTCGTCTCCAAAATCCAGCAGTGCCTCTGTTCTCAGATGCTCTCTGCATTCCCACCCTCCAAAATCTCCAGGCTTTCTCCCTTCCAGCTGCATCCATGGAAATTGGCACTGATCAGAAACACACAAAAAGGAGCTGTCTGACGCCATGTGTCCTTGTGCTGGAGGCACATCCACCAGCTCCCCTGACTCCCTTAAGAACGGCAGCTCTGCCACACAGGTGCAGATTTCACACCAAGCACAGAGCCCTGGGATTCAGGGCCCTCCTGCTCTCTCCTGAGATGGCAAATGTCCTCACTGTCCTTGAGGACATCCCTAGGAAGCAGCTGCTCCTAAGGGAATGGCTGGGGGAGCAGAACAACCACACTGGTAGGAACATCACACCCCATGGCCTCAGGCTGCCATTGAAACTCACCTCCAAACCTCACTGTGCCCCAGTTCCAGCCCTTCACACACAGATCCTTCTCCATGAGCTCCAGGCAATAGTGGGCCTTGAAGAAATCTGAGAGCTTGTCAAATTCCTGGGTTGGGTAAGAACGAGGGAAGACTATCAGGAACCACCAGTGCCCAGAGCCCCAAGTGAGACACAGTCCCTGGGCATGGAGATGCAGGGGACAGAGCTGTTCTGGGGCTGGCAGGGAGCACAGCTGGATCCAGGAGAGTGGGAGCAGGGAACAGGGACTCACCGACTCCCGGAACCCATCATACTTGTAGACGTGGCCGTTCTTGGTGAGCAGCTTGAGGCCGTGCCCCAGCGCCACGCGCCGCCACACGCCCTCGGCCAGTTCTGAGGCCTGGATGTTGTCCACCTTCCCTGTCTTGCTGTTCTTGAAGATGACACCCTGCCGGCTCAGTCGCAGCCGCCCATCATTCTGTGGGAGAGCTGGGCATGAGGGGACTCCTTCCCACGGAGCCACCATGGCCCTTTTGGGTGCAGCCCTCCAGCAGCAGCACCACCAAGCAGCCACAGCTTCATCCCCCACACTCTCCTCATCATACAGCATTTGCTCCCACATCCACACCCCAACCCTGGAAGTCTCCCTGGGGCCATTCCCATGTCCCCTCGCTTACCATGGACCCCTTCACCTCCTGGTAGATCTCGTTGAACTCCAGCGTATCGGCCATGGCGGCTGCGGGGTGCGGGAGGGGACAGGGACGAGCTCAGGGAGGGTTCAGCAGCCCCCTCAGCCTGGCATGCCCGGGGCAGGGCAGAGGAGTCAGTCCCGGCAGCTGCGAGAGAACAGCGGGTGAGCTGGGCTCCTGACCCTCCCCAGCGCTCCCAAAACCAAACCTCACCCCCCTAGACTGCTCCCACCCCCAGCCCCGGCCGCAGCCTCTCGCGGTGGCACCGGACTCACCGATGGGGGCGAGGCCCGGCCCCTCTCGCCCCCTTCCCCAGATGTGCCGCGGCCCCAGAGCCACCCCTTCCTGCACCACTCGGCCACCGCTGTGTCATCGCACCTCTCGAATCCCCCACCCCTGCTCTTCCCCTCCCTCTCCGCACCTCAAACCAGCCACAGCACCCGCAAATTCTTTCCGGGCCTCAGCTCCCAAGCGCCGCCCGGGCCTCCCCCCAACCCCAGGCCTGCCCCCTCGCCCCGAGCCTACTCACATCTCAGGCCTGTTCCCCCATCCCAGCCCGGCCTCCCCTGACTCCGGCTTCTCCCCCGCGAGATTCAAACACCCCCCATCCCCCGGGCAAACCCACCCGGCCCCTCCGCGGCGCCGCCGCCGCCGCTTTTCCCGCCTGCGCAGCGCGAACCGCGCGGAGCCGCCGCCACCGCCGCCGGAAGTCGCGCGGACTTCCGCCATGGTGCCGGTCCGCGCGGGCGCCCCCTGGCGACGGGGCGGGGCCGTGCCGCGCTCGCCGCCGCACCGCGGGCGGCACCGCAGCGCTCCGGACGACCTCGCCCACAGAGGCGGTGGGGGCGGGGCTAGAGCGGTCGAGACCCCGCCCCCCGGCCCGCCGCTCTGCCCCGCCCAGAACCATAGAGAGTAGGGGGGCGGCACCCTATTGGCTAGCGCGGGACGAGCCCCGTGACGTCACCTCGTGTGCGGACCACCCCCCCCCCCCCCAAACCCGGGGTGCCCCAAAGTGTTGGAACTGGACAAAGGGCCGGCCCAGAGCGGGGCACCCCCGAAAGCACACGCAGGGGACACCCTCCTCCTGCTCCCCTGAGGGGGTGTCCCCCACAAACCAGGCGTCCCCAGTCTGGGGCGCGTCCCCCACGTGCACCCCAACGCGGGGCTCCCCGGTCTCAGAATGGATCCCACATTTGGGGCTCCCCACTTCAGGGACCCCCGGAAAGGACGGCGGCTGCACCCCTCCATCCCCCCAGGAAGGGGGGGCGACCCCTCCCGTCCCCCCGGGCCGTGCCCCCGCCCCCGGCCCCCGCCCTGCCCCCGCCTTCGCCCGCCCGCCCGCACCGCCCCCGCTGCCCGCACCCCTGCGGGTGCTGCCCACACCCTGCCGGTACCCGCACTCTGTCCGTGCCCCTCCGGTACCCCTGCCGGTACCCGCGCCCGCGCCCTGCCCTGCCCGCATCCCCGCTCACTGCCCGCATCTCTGCCCTGCCCTTCCCGCATCACCCTCCGTTCCCGCAGCCCTGCCTGCCGCTGCCCTGCCCGCAGCCCTGCCCGCAGCCCTGCCCGTAACCCCGTCGCCGGCCGCCTCCCGCGCTGCCCATGTCCCTCCTGCGCTCCCGCACCCGCTGGGTGAGCGACTTCTTCTCCTACGAGACCACCAAGTCGGTGGTGGTGAAGAGCTGGGTGGTGGGAGTCGTCAACCGCGGCGTCCAGCTCCTCATCCTCGCCTACTTCGTCGGGTGAGCCCCCCTGGCAGCCGCCGGGACAACCCCCGGGCACCTCTGGGACACCCTGGCCCGGGACATCCCTCGGGACACCGCCGAACCCTCTTCCCGGCACCGCGGCAGCGCGGTGACTCCCACTTGCTGCTGGAGGTGACACCGGGGGGTGACAAGGGTGATGGAGGATGACGGCGTGTGGCAGCGGGGTCACAGCGAGGGGACACCCGGGCGGCGGTGTGGGGTGAGGGGGTGGCCAGGCCAGGAGTAGGGGGTGATGGAGCAGAGGAGGGACGGGAGAGCGGGTGACAAAATGTGTCAGTGCTGGGAATTCAGGTGTGCCGGAGCAGGTGACACGATGGGGATAGCCAGGAGACTGTGCCGCTTGACAAGGCGGGACAGAAGATGTCGGTGCGGGTGACACAAGGGGGACAGCCGGAGAGCGTGCCGATGCAGTTGACAGGAGGGTGGCAGCGCAGGTGACATGATGGGGACAGCAAGGTGTCGTGACGGGTGACACAAGGGGGACAGCCAGGAGGGCATCTCGGGTGGATGACGGGAAGGGGACAGTGCGGGTGACACCCGAGAAGCCGCTCGGCCCCAGGGGATGACAGAAGGGGGTCCCTGTGCCCGACTGCTCCCGGGGGGCGACGGCAGCCACCGGCGGAGGGATGTCAAGCGGCTGTCGGGGACGGGCAGCCGCTGGTGCTGACAGCTCCGGGCAGCTCCGGGGGGTGCCGGGAGGTGCCGGTGGTGTCCGGGGGTGGCTGTCCCCAGCGTCACCCACGGTGCTGTCCCAGCTGGGTGTTCCTCCATGAGAAAGCGTACCAGGTGCGGGACACCGCCATCGAGTCCTCCGTGGTCACCAAGGTGAAGGGCGTGGGGCGCTACGCGGGGCAGGTGATGGACACGGCCGACTACGTCACGCCCCCCCAGGTAAGGACCAGGGACCGGAGGGGTCGCTGAGGGGCGCGGGGCCACCCCCCCGGACGGGTCGTGTGACAGCGATGTCCCTCAGGGCACCTCGGTGTTCGTGGTGGTCACCAAGCAGATCCGGACCGAGGACCAGGCGCAGGGCGTGTGCCCGGAGGTGCGGGGGGGCAGGGGGCGCTCGGGGGGACCCCTCGATGAGCCCCCCGTCCGCTGACCCCCGCCCCGCAGAGCGAAGCCGCGTTCCACTGCTCGGCGGACCGGGATTGCCGGGAGATGAACCCGGGCACGAGCAACGGTGAGGGGACCCCGGTGGGAACGGGGGCTGGGGGGGCCTGGAGGGACCGGGCGGAGCCACCACGGGCAGGAGGGACCTTTGGTGGGCTCAGGGAACTGGGGGTCCCGGGGTTCTGATGCGGCAGCTGGAGGTCTGGAGGGAGCCGGGGATCAGGGTCCCAAGGGTGCCGACGGCGGTCCGGGGGTCCCAGGAGTGATGACGGGAATCTGGGGTCTCAGGGGTGCTCCCGAGGGTGCCGACGGCGGTCCGGGGGTCCCAGGGGTGCTGACGAGGGGTCTGGGCTCTCAGGGGTGCCCCCGGGGGTACTGATGGGAGTACAGGGGTCCCAGGGGTGCTGACAGAGTTCAGGGCTCCGAGGTTCCAGGTGTGCTGACAGGGGTTAGGGGTCCCAGGGATGCTGACAGGGCGCTGCGTCCCCTACAACGCGACCCTGCGCACCTGTGAGATCCAGGGCTGGTGCCCGTCCGAGGTGGACACCGTTGACGTGTAAGTGGGGTCGGGGGGACAGAGGGAGGAGCAGGGGACATGCCCCCTGCCATGTCCCCAGTGTCACCCCCTTTATTCTAGCCCCGTCATGCTGGAAGCTGAGAACTTCACCCTCCTCATCAAGAACAGCATCCGCTTCCCACTCTTTGGCTTTGAGAAGTGAGTGGCACAAGACACGGGGGGACACAGGGGGACATGAGGACAGGGGAATGGGGTAACAGAGGGACAGGGGGACACAGGCACAGGATGGTGGGAGGACACTGGGATGGGGGTCCATGAATCCCAGACTGCTGCCTGATAGCACATCTCTCCATGTCCCCCGCATCCCCCTGTGTCCCCAGGACCAACCTGCCACCCCCTGGCAGTGGGGCGGAGCTGGGCCGGTGTCGCTTCCACCCACAGCTGCAGCCCCTGTGCCCCATCCTGCGCCTGGGGGATGTGGCACGTCTGGCTGGGCAGGACTTCCCTGTGCTGGCTGCCACCGTGAGCGGGGACACAGGGGACACGGGAGGCGGGGAGAATGGGGTGCATGTGGGGACACAGGGATACAAACAGGGATGTAAGGGCATGGGGACATGGGACTTTGGGACACAGACACAGGATGTGGACATGGGGACAAGGGACATGGGATGGTGATGGGGGGGATTTGGGGTGGTGGCATGAGGACATGGACAATGGGGACATGGGTTTTTATAACATGGGGGGATGCAGGGGTGAGGGATGTTGGAAACAAGACAGGATACAGGAGCACAGGACACAGAATGAGGATGTGGGGCTTGACACAGGGACATGGATGTGGGTGCATGGGGTTTGGGATGTGGGACGTGGGATGTACAAACATGGAGATTTGAGACATGGGGTGCAGGGGGATGTGGAGCTTGGGGAGATGAGACTGTGGGATGTGGGTTCATGGGACATGGAGCCATGGGATGCAGGACTGTGAAACTGCGGACCTGGTGCCATGGGGCCAGGGTCCGTGGTGCTGATGCAGGGCTGGGGCAGGGGGGGGTGCTGGGGATCAAGATCGGGTGGGTGTGTGACCTGGACCAGGCCTGGGAGCACTGCCTGCCCCGCTACTCCTTCACCCGCCTGGACAGCCTGGCCCGGACCCCTGCCCCTGGATACAACTTCAGGTATGGCCAGGGCACACATAGAACAGGGGTGTGCACTGCCTGGCATGGCTCCAGTCCCCATGTCCCCACCTCCCCATGTCCCCGTGTCCCCGCAGGCACGCCAGATATTACCGCTGGCCTGACGGCTCCGAGCGCCGCACCCTCATCAAGGCCTTTGGGATCCGCTTTGATGTCCTGGTGTACGGCAGCGTACGTGTGGGGCCGGGGACTCGGGGGGTCGCAGGGGGGTCGGGGTCTCCGGCCAACAAGGGCTCTGCACCCCCAGGCTGGGAAGTTTGGCATCGTCCCCACCCTCATCAACACGGTGGCTGCTTTCACCTCCATTGGTGTGGTGAGTTGTGGGTGTTCTCAGCCCCAGAGTGGGGACAGCTCCCAGGGCAGAAGGGCCAATCCCATGTCCATGGGGCATGGGGACATGGCACAGCTGCAGGGTGACAGTGACCTGGCTCCATGGGGGCCTGAGGGTGCTCCGCAGAGCGGGGCCCCTCACCCCAACGCTGCCGCCCCCAGGGCACGGTGCTGTGCGACATCATCCTGCTCAACTTCCTCAAGGGCGCTGAGCACTACAAGGCCCGCAAGTTCGAGGAGGTCAAACATGGGGTGCTGGGATGCTGGGGGATGGGGACACCTCCAGGGGGCTCGATTTGCCCCCCACGGGTGCAGCGACTCACCCAGTGTCCGTCCCATGCCCCACAGGTGTCAGAGGCTGGTGTGCCCGCCACCCCTGCCAGCCCCACGGCGTGTCCCCCTGGAGCACTGGGGGCCTGCTCCCGGGACAAGCAATCCACCGACTCGGGCACCTTCTCCCTTGGCCTCTAGCCCCGGGGGCCATGGGACAGCCCCCACCTGTCCCCCTCACTGTGGGGCAGCTCACTGGGACCAGTCTCCAGTGTTCCCCCTGTAAGCCCCATCAGCATCTGACCGTCCGCAGCGCCCACCCCGGGTTGTCCCAGTACATCCCAGTGTCCCCAGTGCCCACATGGGGTGCCCCAGTCCTGTCCCTTGCCCCCAGGGTGCACCCCCAGCACCTCCCTGTGCTCACCACCCCACACCGAGGGGCTGCGCTCCCCTCCACCCCCAATAAACCCGTGGCTCGCAGCACCCACTCGTGTCCAGCCTTGGGGGGGCCGCGGGGCGGTCTTGGGGAGGCTGACGGGCAGAGTTGGGGTGCGGGAGCAAAGGGAAGAGGGGTCAGGGTGCTGTCCCTGGGAAGGGGGACGCTGCAGGGGGAGCTGCCGACAGGAGGAGCGCTGTGCCCACAGCGCTGCCCGTGGAAGAGGGCACAGAGGGACAGGAGTTGTGCCCTAGGGCTGTCACTTCCTCGATCGGATGTGAGTAACTCTGCTGGATTCAGAGGAAGCCTCCTGATCCCTCCTCGTGCAGGGTCAAGCGCTGCCCTTCCTGCTCGAAGTGGGGGTCTGGCTCCTCATCCCATCCCGTGGGGGCTCCCACCCCAATCCCCCTGCAGAGCCAGTGGGGATGCCGTGAGGCCTGGCTGATTCCCAACGGGAGCTGCTGGTGCCAAGTCCCAGGAATGACGAACGAGGGTCCCAGAGCCCCTCGCTGGTGCCCAGGGCAGACCCCGCCCCGCAGGGGGAGCGGCTCCTGCCCTCCCCCCACTGCAGATAGCGGGGCTCCTTATCAGCCCCACGGATTCCTTATCAGCCAGCCTTGGCCACCCACCCACCCACCACCCCTGGCCACCACAAACCCAGCCTGGGGGGTTCCTTCCCCAGCGCTGAGACTAATGGGACCCCCTGGGTGGCACCGAGGCCGAGCCACCCCAGCTTCCAGGACAGCGAGGGGGTGACTGGGACACTCAACCCGCAGTTTTTGGAAAGGGAAGAGATTGGAAACGGATTCATGTGTGGTGGCTGGAAAGGGATACTTGTGCTGTGTTCCAATTAGGACAGAGATAGCTGGCATTGTTATTAATAGCCATTAATAGAACTGCTCATTAGCAGTCCTGCTCATTAGCGGGGCTCCGGCCAGGGCGAGAGCAGCCCAGGGAGCCTCGCCGCGATCCCGGGGGGCTCATTAGCAGTACTGGTGTTTCCCCGTTAATGCTGTTAATTAGCAGAAAGGCTCGAGTGTCTGCACTGGGCACTGGGGGGGTTCCGGCCCTTCGTCATTCCAACTTGGGATTTGAACCGGAACTGGGCACTCTCGCAGTTCTGCCACCAGTTGGAGCAGTTTTGGGGTTTAATACCTCTCTCCCCACAAGCCGGCTGTCCCGGCACCGAGATACGGGATCATTCCTTATCTCCAGCCTGATTAAGCCCTGGTTTGCTCTCCTGGCTGATGCTGAAGCTCTGGGTGTCTGGTTCGGTGCTGCTGTGCCCCCACCTCTGAGGCCCCCTAACCTGCACCCCATTGACCAGCCTCTTTACCCCCTACACCACTCTGTCTCATTTTGGAGATCCCTGTGAGCTCTCGCCCCCTATTTCAGCCACTGAATTCCCCACACAACCCCTCCTTTACGCCTCTTTGCTGGTAGAAGGGCTCCACTGAGCTGGCGGAGGGTCCCGGGGGGCTCTGTGCCCCCCTCCAGTCTCTGTTGCCGCACTCGGGTGTTAAACCTGCCCCTCCCCACAGCCTGTCCCATGCTGAATCCCCCCTTCAGCCCCAGCCCGGACCCCGCTGCGTGTCCCAGGGGACTTGGGGCTCTTCAGATCTCACTCTGCAAAGTCCTGCTTGCTTCTTTGGTTCTTTTCCCCAGAGCTGGAATTGTGAGAGTTCAGTCCCAATGGCACAACCCCAGACCACGGCCCCACCACCGCGGGGGGCTTCCCTCCCCCTCCCCCCAATATTTATTTGTGGGGTGGGGGGAAGTTTGTTCTTTCTTGGCTCAGCGCTGCCGCGTCCGGCTCCATGAGCAACCCGCGGAGCTGGGATACACCGAGAGGCTCCGGTGGCAGCCGGTCCTGCCACAGCTGCTTCCCTAAAATGGTCTTTTTACAGCGTGGGGGGTCCCAGAACCACCCTCCCCGCCCAGGATTTTTGTTAAATGTATAAATCTCCTCGGCATGTTGTGCTCAAAGCGGGGACCCCGCGGAGCCACCACTGTGTGCACAGTGAGGCAAAGCTGGGAGCAAAACGGAGACCCCCAAGTGCCAAATGCAAAATGCCAAATGCACACCCTCCCCCGCCACCAGTGCGACCCCCCCAGTGTGACACCACCCCCCCACTGCGACACCCCCATCGCTGCCAAGTGCCCGATGTGACACTGCCCATGCGAAATGCAGTCCCGATGTGTGACACCCCGATGTGTGACACCCCGGCGCTGAATGCGGCGCCCTGAGGTGAAACCCCAAATGTTGCCTGGAGCCCCCCCGTTCCCGAGCTCCCCAGCGCTGCCGCCCTGACCCCAGCACCGCACGCCACCGTGGTGGGCGACCAAACCCCCCGGGCGTGGCGGGGCCGGGGTTATCTCGGGGGTTGACAGGCGGGTGAGAGCTCGGTAAAACCCCCCGGGCAGGAGCCAGATGGAGGTGGGGGGAGCTGTGAAGTTTCCCACGGGGGCGCCCCCCGGCCCTGCCTCCTGCCCGGTCCTGTCCGTCCCCTCCGGGAGGAGGGCTGGCAGGAGGAGGAGGAGGAAGGGGAGGTAACGCGGTGGGATTCGCAGGCTGCTCAGGGGCCGGAGGAGCGGGTGAGCCCGGGATGAGCTGAGCGGAGCGGAGCCCAGCGCCGGGATGGAGGAGGCGACGGACGCCTACACCTACGGCTTCGACAACGATACGGACTGCGAGTACACGGAGTGGGGCCCCTCGCTGGCCCTACTTCCCACCATCTACCTGCTGGTCTTCCTGCTGGGCACCACCGGCAACGGGCTGGTGCTCTGGACCGTCTTCAAGGGCGGCCGTGACCGCCGGCGCTCGGCCGACACCTTCATCGCTAACCTGGCCGTGGCCGACCTCACCTTCGTGGTCACCCTGCCCCTCTGGGCCGCCTACGCCTGGCTGGGCTACCACTGGCCCTTCGGCACGGCCGCCTGCAAGGTCAGCAGCTACCTGGTGTTCGTCAACATGTACGCCAGCGTCTTCTGCCTGACCGGCCTCAGCTTCGACCGCTACCTGGCCATCGTCCGGCCGCTGGCCACCGCCAAGCTGCGCTCGCGGGTCAGCGGGCTGGTGGCCACCGTGGCCCTGTGGCTGCTGGCGGCCCTGCTGGCCCTGCCCGCCCTGGTGCTGCGGCGGGCGGCCGCCCTCGGCGGGGACACCAAGATCACCTGCTACATGGACTACGGGGACCTGGCGGCGCAGGGGACTGAGGGCGCCTGGGAGGTGGGGCTGGGGCTCTCCTCCACCGCCCTGGGTTTCGTGGCTCCCTTCGCCGTGATGCTGACCTGCTACTTCTTCATCGCCCGCACCGTGGCCACTCATTTCCGCCGGGAGCGGGCCGAGGGGCCCCGCAAACGCAAGCGCCTCCTCACCATCATCACGGTGCTGGTGGCTGCCTTCGGGGGCTGCTGGCTGCCCTTCCACCTGGTCAAGACCCTGTATGTGCTGATGGACCTGGAGGTGCTACCCTGGTCCTGCACCCTCCACACCTTCCTCAACAACCTCCATCCCTACTGCACCGGCATCGCCTACATCAACAGCTGCCTCAACCCCTTCCTCTACGCCTTCTTCGACCCCCGCTTCCGCCACGCCTGCGCTGCCCTCCTCTGCTGCCGGACCCCCGGCCCCGGTCCTGAGCGCTCCGCCAGCTACTCCTCGGGGCACAGCCACCCCCCCGGTGGCAAGGGGGGCCCCGGCCCGGGAGGCAAGCTGGACCCCGCCACCCAGGAGACCCTCTTCCGTGCCTGAGCCCCTCCCGGACCACCCCCGGCGCCCCCCGAGCTGGTCTACTCGGGGGGACCCCCCCCCATCCGCCTCGCCCCAAAGCCTGGCTTGCTTTGGGGATCCGCCGCTGGAAAGCCCTGCTCGCGGGAAGGGGAAACTGAGGCACAGCCGGGGAGGAGCCCCTGGGGGGCTCAGGCAGGGGCGGCTTCCCCGGCATCCCCAGGGCTTTGTGTTTTATTACAAATAAATGAATTTTGTTTAAAAAAAGAGCAGGGTGTGCTCAGTTCCCTCGGGGGCCGGGGGGATGTGGTGGGAGGGAGGATGGGGGGGGGTGGGGGTACGGCTGGGTTTTAGGGCATCTGTGAGCGAGGGTGCAGTGTGTGTGGGGGGGTGTGTGTGTGCACTATTGGGGGGTCTCCGCCTGGGACAGATTCTCCTGGACTCTTCCTCAGCAACACTTTAGGAAGTGCAGGAAAACCTCCATCCCAACCCTTCGGAGCACTGCAGCACCGGGATGGGGGTATTTGACCCCGTGGGGTGGACACCTGCCTGCCCCAGCCCCCCAGCTGTGATTGTATCAGGCAGCAGCACTGTCCCACCAAATCCCATTTTGGGGCTTTTATCCTTATCTGAGGCTGGGATGAGCCCCGCGTGACTCACCTGGGCGTGAAAACAGGACCTGGTGCTGTGAAACACCCAGACCTGAGGGATGGGGACATGGGACCCCCCAGGTGTGGATGGGGACAAGGGACCCTCTGGGTATGAAGAGGGACACAGGACCCTCTGGACGCTGATGGGGGCTTTGGGCACCGGGCAGGACCCCAGCTCACCCCAACCAGGATTTGGATGAGCCACCAAATGGCTCCTGTCCCATTTCCCCCCCACCCCAGCCCCCGCTGCTTCCTGAGGCTCTGCTCGAAATAAATCTTCCCCCTATTTGCTATTTACATCCTTCATTTATCGGTGATGAACTATCCTGTCTCCTCAGCCTTTGTTCTCTCTTGGAAAGGATGCGGGATCATTACTGGGTTCCTTGGGATGCTTCCCGTCGGGGGAGCTGCCTCCGCCTTCCTGCCGGCCCCACCGTGTTTGGGGGCCACTGCCTGAGGTCTCCCTGTGTGGGGACAGTCCTTTGTCCAGAGAAAGGGAGTGGAAGGGGTGGCCAGGGGGCTGGGGACTGCACAATCCCCCACCTGGAGGGGTGAGACCCTCCTTGAGGGTTTTGGGGAGTTTCCAGATGGATCTGATTTGGTCTAAGGGCTGGAGGAGCTTGAGGAATGGGAATGTTGCATCCAGGGACACATCCCAAATTCTGTTTACATTCCAGTGCCATCCAGGCTCCCTCAGCCTGGAGAGACCCCTGGATAACTCTCATCCATCTGTCAATCCAGCTGTCCATCCATCAGTCCAACAGTCTCATCCATCCATCCATCCATCCATCCATCCATCCATGCATCCATCCACCCACGGGCTAATGGTTTTGGGGTTACAGGGGCAGTGCTGGGTTGATGGTTGGACTTGATCTTAAAGGTCTCTTCCAACCTTGATGATTCTATGATTTTTTCCCTTCTCTCCCTCCCTTTGCCCATCCCTCCATCCCACCATCCTCCTTTCCCTCCCTCTCTCCATCTCTCCCTCTCTCTCTCCATCCCTCCACCACCCCCAAATACCCCAACACTATGGGGGTGTCGGCTTTGCTGCTTCCCCCCCGTCCGGCTCAGCCGCCGGGCGCGGAAACGGCCGCAGGCGCCCGGCCAGCGGAGACGGAGCTGCAGACTTTCTATCCGCGTCTTGGAGATTTCCCTTTCCCTTCCAGGAGGGAAATGTTTAGCTGAGGAGTCTCTGGGGAGATATGCAGGGACGCTCCAGAAAATAACAAGGCCGGGGCTGGGGGTGGGGGCAGCAGGGCCGGACCACCCGTCGGAAGAAGATAAGGAAGGTGTTGCCTTCCTGAGAGGGGATGGGGAGCATCCTTGGGAAGGACGGCTGGGGAGTGGGGGCTGGGTGTGATCCTCAGGGAGCCTGGGGACACTCAAACCCCGTAATGTGATGCCCTGAGGATGCTGCAGTTCCCGGGGGGTACGTCCATGGGTCCCCAAACCGTGGTGGCAGGAATGTGACACTGGGAAAACAGATTATTCTGCACAGGGAGTAAAAGTGGGCTTTGGGGAGGATGGATACACCAGGGACAGGAGACAAGGATGGGGACAGGGGTACAGCTCCCCTCCCCCCCCCGCTTTTCCAAGTTGCCAAACGGGATGTTCATCCCCTCCAACCTCCCCCGCCTCGCATCCCGCCCGGGGGTGCCGAAATAATCTGGTGGTGCTAAGGATGTCGCCGGGCGTCCCCTTTGAAGTGGCCTCCGTGTTTACAGCCCGGCTCGGGCTCCTTCACACCTCCCGCCCCAAGGCAAACGGGGTGGGGGGGGGGAACCATGTAGGTGGGGGGGCTGCAGCTCCCGTTTGTGCCGGGAAAACTCGGATTTGCCAAAGCCGCGGGAAAGCTTTGGCACCACACCCAGGGCTCAGAAACTTTTGTCACTGTGGGGCGGGAGCGGTGGTCGTCGGTGATGGCATTTCGGGGGGGTCCCTGCCTCGGTGTGTTCCCACCGTGCCAAGCCCTGGGTGACCCACCCGACACCCCTTGGGGGGCCGGTCCAATCTCCCCCATCCGCCCCATTGTGAGGGGACCCTCCACCCACCAAGGTCTGGTGGGCCCTGTGTGACCCTGCAGGACTGAGGAAGGGACAGAGAGAGAAAAAGGGATGGAAAAGTTGGGGGGCAGTTTGGGTGGGTGGGGGAGGTTTGGGATGGGAGATGGGATTGGATGGATGGATGGATGGAAGGATGGATGGATGGATGGATGGATGGATGGATGGATGGATGGATGGCTGGATGTACGGACATGCAGGGCAATGCCAGGGTTTGGGGGTGCCCCGGGAGCCGATGTCCATCCTCTGCTCCCATCGCTCCCCCGGAGCTGCCGGCGCGGCCGGACGCAGCACAGCTGCTGCCCGACCTCTGGGCTCTGGCCAGGCGGGACCGGCCCCGCGTCCCCCCGCCCGCCGGAGGGGGTCCCGGCGAGGGGGGGACGCGGAGGTGACCCGGCAGTCACAGCTGGGCCCCACAGGGGCCGGGAGATGCTGCCGGAGGAATAACAGGAAGCGCTGGAGAGAAAAGCACGGCTGATGCCTTCTGCAGGCTGTGGGACATCGCCTGTGCCCCCTGCACGCAGACGGGTGCCTGTCACACACATGTCCCTGTCACACACACACCGTGTCCCCCCGCCACACGCGTGTCCCGGCCCCGGCTGCGCTGACACTCTTTATTGTCGAGGTTTGGCGCTGAAAAAGTGCCCCGTGGTACAAAACCCGCGGTTACAAAACGTACAAAGAGCGGGGTTGGGGGAGAAGAGAAAAAGAAAAAGAAAAAGAAAAAGAAAAA
>NC_031774.1:6411877-6484382 GCF_001522545.3 Parus major
GGAAAGGAAAGGAAAGGAAAGGAAAGGAAAGGAAAGGAAAGGAAAGGAAAGGAAAGGAAAGGAAAGGAAAGGAAAGGAAAGGAAAGGAAAGGAAAGGAATAGAGAAACAATAAAATCAAAAGACAAGGAGAAACAAAAGGAAAATAAAACATAAATATAAATACAAAAAGAAGAGGATGAGGGTGAGGCAGAGGAAGGAGCTGGTGGGATGCAGGTGGATGCTCCATGCCCGTGTGGCTGGTCCAGGGGTGCAGGAGTTGTGGGGGGTGCAGAGGGTGTGGAGCAGGGGTGTTCTTGGACTCACCAAAAGGAAAATAATAAAAACCCAGACAAAATAGAGAAGGCAGAGGCCAGGTTCCCTTTCCCGGGGGCAGCGCTGGGGCTGGGGTGCAGCTGGAGCCCTTTTGGGGTGGGTTGCGGTTAAACCAAACCCCCCTCCCCATGCACTCAGCCTCCATGGGGGACAGGGGAAGGGACAAAGCAATCCCTGGGTGACCCCAGCCCTGAGCCCCCACTCCCCACCTGATCTGCTCCCATGGTGACAGGGTGACACAGTCACTAGGGACATGGCCATCCCGGCTGGACAGAAGGTCGTTGGCTTTCTGCTTTTTTTTTCTTTTTTTTTGCCCTTTCTTAGAACTCCTTCCACCTCCCAAACCTCCCCCAGAGTGGGCAATGCTGGTGCCCAGCTTGGGCCCCGAAGAGGAGGGAGATGCCATCCCTGGAAGGTGCCATCCCTGGGAGATCCCATCCCCTGGAGATGTCACAGCCCATCCCACTCGGTGGTCCCATTGCTGTCCCAGCACACCCCGGTGTCACCAGCGAGGTGCAGGCACGCCCTGGAACAGTGGTAGAGAGCTGGGTGTCAGCAGCGCTTCCTGCCCCCCTGGATTTTTGGGGAGGCTGGAGAATATGTGCAGGATTTGGGGGGCTCCAGGGTGCCACTTTGGGGCTGAAAGCAGGGATTTCCTCGATGCCCCCAGGAGAGAGTGGCTGTGGTCCCCAAGACACACACACTTTGTCTCTCCCAGGCAGAGGTGGGGGGTTCCCAGGGGATTCCCAAATCGCTGCCTCAACCAGTCCTGGGCAGTGGGAACAGCACAGGAGGGGGTCCAAGCTCACGGTGATGGGGAGGTGCAAAAACTCCCCACTTTGGGGCAAAAGGAAGCAGGGCTGTCCCCTGGCGTCCCCGGCGTCTCGAGGGCCACCCCGGCGCGGGGGGCGGCAGGAGGGGATGCGGACAAGGCACAGTCTGGTGTCCCCGCGGGGGCGGCCGGGCCGGGGGGTGGCCGGGGCGGGGGTCTATCGGCGGTGGTGGCGGTGGCGGTCCCTAAACATCCTCGTCCTCGCTGGCCTTGCTCCAGCGGTGGCAGCAGTTGGCCGTGATGCCCAGCAGGAAGTTGGTGGCCACCGAGGCGATGGAGACGACAAAGCCAACGAAGGCAATGAAGAGATAGTCGTCGAGGGTCAGCGTGAGGTGGCAGGCCTGGAAGCTCTCCTCTGTCAGCGAGAGCAGCGGGGCCCCCGCCACCTCCGGGGGAGCCCAGCACTCCGCCTGCTGCGAATCTGCGGGATGGAGGGATGGCGTCAGCCCGGCCACCGGCCCCCGGGCGGGACGGGGCACGGGGGGGGCGTCCCGGCAGCACCTACCGGAGGAGCAGCGCTGGATGCGCCCCCGCAGCCACTTGAGGAGGGGCTCCATGGCACAACCGCAGAGCCAGGGGTTTCCCCCGAGGCGCAGCCCCACGAGGCCGGGCAGCCCCTCCAGGGCGTCGAGGCTGAGGGCGGCCAGGCCGCCGTAGCTGAGGTCCAGCTCGCGCAGCTGGGCCAGGCCGCGGAAGGCCTGGGGGTGGACGCGGCGCAGCCCCGGGTTGTGGCTGAGGTCGAGGCGCAGCAGCGAGCTGGCCTCGCGGAACATGTCGGCGGGCACCAGGCTGAAGTTGTTGTAGCTGAGGTCCAGGTGCGCCAGGCGCCGGGCGCCGCGGAACAGCCCGGCCGGCAGCGCCGCCAGCGAGTTGTTGCGCAGGTCGAGGGCGCGCAGCTGCCCGTAGCAGCCCAGGTAGCCCGGCGGGATGCTGGCGATGCGGTTGTGGGCCAGGCTCAGGTTGCCGGTGTCCAGCGGCAGCTCGGGGGGCACGGAGAAGAGCCGCTGCCCGCTGCAGTCCACCGCCTGCCCGCGGCAGCTGCAACGGGCAGCCCGCGCCCGCCGCCGCCACCGCCGCCGCCGCCGCCAGCAGCCAGGGGCCCAGCAGCATGGCCTCGTGGCCGCGGCCCTCACGGGGCGCCGGGGGCCATCCCGCCCGCCCGCTCACGCCGAGGGCTGCCGGCGGCCGGCCGCGGGGCCGGGTTCGCGGCGGTCACAGCGACGTTCCCGGCATCCCGGCGGCATCCGGGGGGCGACGCCAAGCCCTCCGGGGGCTCCGGCGGGGCCGGCGTCGGGCCGTCACCGGCTGCCTGCGAGCGAGAGGACGGGGGAAAGCCGTGCCGGCCACACGCCCCGGCGGGGGGGCCGCAGCTGTTGCAGCCCCGGGGTGGCCTCTGGGGCAGCCTCACCCTCCCCGTGTCCCCCGGGTCAGGGTCACTCCTCCAAGCATCCCCCGGGGATTCCAGGCAGAAAAGGGCCCCCCCCAGTCCTGCTGACCTTGGCCAGCCCATCCTAGCCGGTGATGGGCAGAGCAGAGGTGCTGCTCCACGGCCCCACACCGGTCCCCTCCAGCCCCCAGCCACCACGAGCTGGGGTGCCAGGGACACCCTCCCCACCTCTCTCTCGGGGGAATATCCCCATTCCCTGCACTCACCGGGGTCCTCCCAGGCCTGCCTTCGCCCCTCACCACCTGACCATGTCTGCTCCATCCTCCCTCGCCGCACCCCCCAGCTCCATCCTCTCCCACCTTGCCCCGGTCGCTCCCCATCCCCACAGCGCCCCGGCCCCCCCGTGAGGCCGGGATGCCCTGGGGTACTCACTGGCCAGGGAGGGAGCAGGGCCTGGCTCCCTGCGGTGATGTGGGGATCCTGAGTGGCGATGTGGAGGGCTCTGGATGGTGATGTGGGGTCCCCGGTGGCCGCCCACACCCCGGAGGCCGCCAAGTCGGGAGCTGGGCTTCGGCAGCGGTGGCCAAGGCTGCTGCGAGCCTGGAGATGGGAGCAGGTCTTTCCCCACCTCCTTCCTCCCCTCCTCCTCCTCGTCCTCCCTTGTCTCTCTCTTTCTCTGTCTCTTTTTTTTTTCCTCTTTTTTTCCTTAGGGCCAGATACTGACGTGTCGGTGTCTCTTAGCAACTGCCTCCACATCTCTGAGCAACAGGAGAGCGGGATGCAGAGCCGCCGAGCCAGGGAGACAGCGGCGGGCGGAGGTGCCCCCGCCTCAGGGACCCCTGCCCAGGCCGGGGCACTGGCACCCGCACGGCCCAGGCACCCGGCAGGGATGGAGCAGGAAGAGGGGTGGCATCCTGCTCCCCTGCCCTGATCCCCAGCCCTCCTACACTCGCCCAGCCCCGGGAAGCATCCTCGTGGGATGGGGTGAATCAGGGGTTCCCAGGCGCTGAAAACAGAAACAGATGACGTGGCGGCAGAGGGGAGAAATGAGGCAGCCGGGATCCAAGGGGAGCTCTAGGATCCAAAGGGAGCGCTGGGATTCAAGGGGCACTGCCACCCTTCTGTGCTCCTGCTGTGTTCACAGCCCTAGAAAATGCTTCAGGTTGACATGGATTATTTTGCTTCACGCAAGCTGAAACATTCCCTTTCCCTTCTCTGTTTGGAAGGACACAGTGGGGTCAGCCACCTGCCCCTTCCCATCTGAGAACGGCCCTTTGAGATCACAGGGATCCCCACGGTTTGCTCCGGGAATGCTGCAACACCATGGTTCCTGCATTTATAGGAGCACATCCAGCCCACCCACGTCTAGGGGTTCCCTGCTTAATTCTCTCCTGCTGATTTCATGGAGCTGCTCCTTTTTCCAGCTGGCACTGGCAGCCCGATGCTGGTGCTGGGGGGCCTTTTGCTCCCCACATCCCATGGGATAGATCCTCCCTGGTGCGGCGCTGGCAGACAGACAGCACAGCCGCCTCTCCTGGGCATTAACCAGCACTGCTCCAGGCTCCTGGAAAGCTCCTGGGAGCTCCTGCAGCGTGAGGCCCGGGGTCCCAGCGGGCTCCAGGAGCTGCGGGAGCTGAACGGAACCAGCGGCAGCACAGACACCTCATTAGCGCTCAGCCCGGAGCCTGGCCGCGCATCCCTGCCAGCAGCTGTTGGCGCCAAGGTTTTTTCCACTCTCCCCCACTGTTCCGGGCTCCACTGGCACCAAAGAAACTGGGAAATTGTCCACACTGGAGCTGGGCTGCAGCAGAGCTCGTGTCCTCCTCGCCCAATCCATTGTGGAGGGGACCTTGGGGATATTGTGCTGTGGAGCATCCCCTGAGGAAGCCAGAGGACAGATGCTGCCCTCTGGGGTGGGAAGCAGTCTGGCTGTCCTCCCCACCTTACCCATGAGCTCCCTGCATGATCCCATCCAAAAAGCATTCCTGGGACAAAAGGTCCCTTGGGCGAGCACTGGCTCTGGGACTGAGGGCTCCAAGAACTTCCAGCCCCTTTTCATGGAAGGAGTGGCAGGATGGCTCCAGGGATTCTGACCCTATAAATCTACCTTACAGCCAGAGCCATTTCTCTTTCACTCCATCCCTGCTCCCGTCAATCCATGTGCACTCAGGCTTGGGAAAGGAAGGAGGGAGAGGGATAGGTGCAGCTCTTCTGCTGAGGTTGGGGAGGGGGGGGTGTGTGAAAGCTGGCACACTGATAGCGCCCCTGGGGAACCTTCCCCTCCCTCACCCTTCCCAAATCAACCCAACTTCTGCTCAAGACAGGCTGTCCCACTGCTCCTGCCACAACAGGATCCAGAGCTGAGCCTGGGCTTCCTTTTTCCATTAGAAAAACAGAGTGAGGAGGCATTAGCCACTGCTTAAATTGTCCAGGGAGATTTTGCCAACAGCAGGAAGAAGATTCTGGCTCAGACTAAGATGAGTGCACAGGAATTGTTAAAGGAAAAGGAATTAAGGAAAATAATTAAGTCAGTAAAGATAGACAAATACATAAATATAGTAAATATATAAAAAAAAAAGCCTTACAAAAACATTATCCCCTCGGGATGATTAAAAAACCTGATCTTCCCTACAGCAATTTCCAAGCTTCCTTGTACGAGGGAATATCCTAAGTGATTAGGAAATGAGGCAGACTAGAAAAGGGCTCTGGTTGCAGAATTAGTAACTGTGATTTCTGCAAGGCAAAAGGCACAGTCATCAAGGTACGGGAAAGGAGACACCCACTAAGTGTTGGCCTTTATATTAAACAACTTTATTTCTGTACAGAAGAAGGAAAAAAAGAAGTTAAAATTGTAAACACAGGGTAAGTAGAAGACAGTCCCTAGAAACCCCTTTTGCTGCCTTGGCTCAGCTCTGGAAGGTGCAGGAGGGGCCGCAGGAGGGGCCAGGCGGGGAGTGCCACACGGCCGAGCTCGTGCGCTTGAAGTAGCGGGGTTTGCTCTTATAGAAGATGTGCTCCAGCCTGGGGCTGGGGATGGCCCCAAACAGCACGTCCAGGTCAGGGGGGTTGTAGTACTGGTGCATGATGGCCTGCTGGAGCTGTGCCCCTGCAGGAACAACAGCAACAACACATGGATACAGGTGCTGCCTCAGCCCTCAGCACTGGCACTCCCCGTTCCCCTCTGAGAACCCAGGAGCTGTGCAGGAGGGGTAGGACATGTCCCACAGCCACTACACCTCACTTCTCAAGAGTTGGAGCTGTCTCCCCCCTTTCCTCTCAGAGGACTCTGGTTTCACCTTAACCCATGAGCGCTTGAAGGATGCAGTGCTGATCCCCTCAGCACAGACAGCTGGGATCTGCCAGAGGTGCACACACTCCTGGACTGTGCTTTGGGATGGTTCCAAGCAAGGCTGAAAAGCTCCGGGGCAGGAGGGAAAGGAAGCCAGCCCAGAGCTGGCACTTACCATCAGCCCAGGCAGGGACGGGTTTCCGTGGGTTGCTCTCATCATCTGTGGAGTCATCGCTGTTCAGATCCAGCCCGTAGCTGTTCTCATTGGCCGGGGGTGACCCTGGTCCTTGAGCACCCTGCAGGGACCCGAGGCAGGATGTGGAGAGGGATTTCTGAAACCACACAGAGAGCTGTGATGAGCAAGGGGAAGCAGCCACTTCTATGGCTGGGATGGCCACCAGAGCCCCAAAGTGCTCAAATCATGAACCAACATAAAACTGTCACCAGGATCCGTGCCTTGACACCTGCTCTTAACACTCCCTCTGCTCCTGTTTTCTGTGGAAAAGCCTGGGAAAGGCACACTGTGCATGTCTCAGCACTCGACTCTACTCCTAAACCCTTCCACATACTCTGTCTCATATTCCCTCGTTGGAGCTCCGACACAGCCTGGACGGAGCCCACAGCCCCAGAACAGATTCCCAGCAGAGACAGCGTCGCATCCCAGCTCCGAGCAGCCTTTCCTGTCGCTCTGCCCATGGAAGGCTCCGCAGCCGGCACAGCCCGGCTGCCCAGGGCCGCTCCCGCGGGGATGTCGCCTCAGGACCTGCTGCCCTCCAGTGGCCGCTTCCAGCATCTTTTCCGCCACCAACCACTTGTTTTTCCATCGGATTCCCTGTGCCGAGCGCTGCGGGGGCTCCGAGCTGCGGGGGCTAAGTAGCCACAGAAGGTGGGGGCCACCCGAGGGCTGTGCCGGGGCCAGGGCTCACCTTGACGGCTTTGTTCGGCCATGTCCCAGGGGCTGCTGATTGAATGGGCTTTTTCTCCTCTCCCGGCTGCTGTTGACCATCAGCCTCCTGTAAGACACGGGAATTAACTAATTTCTCACTCACACAGAACAGACTCTGACACAGAGCTGTGTTCTCGGCAGCTCTGGCAACATCCAGCCCTCAGTGCCTCTGTGGCTTCTTCTGTAGAAATAACCCCAAATCCAAGACTCCTAAATAAAGCCATTCCTGTCTCTCAGCTCAGGTCCAACCTGGCTCTCTGGAGCCCACACTCACCCTCTCTGCTTGGAGCCAGACATTAAGAGCTGGGAAAAGGCATTCTGGTGGCTCATATCTTTTGTCCAGCCCAGGCCCAAGGGGCAGCTCTTTGGGACTTTCTTTCCCCTAATAAAGAGAAAAAAAAATAACTGCTGAAGCTCCTTTTTAACCCAAACTATTTCTCCTCAAGTTTCCCTCCAGTGCTGCTCAGCACTTGGAGTTACTTCCATTTTTCTCCTGCCTGGAAAAGCTTTGCCAAGCTCATTCTGGCCCAGCTGCTGGCAGCACAGGAAGGATTCAGACCTTAAATTAAATTTATACAGCACAAAAGAGTCCAAGTGCCAGGGACTGAGGGAAGGAGTGCAGCAGGAGCCCACACAGGAGGAAGAATTGATCCTGAAGAGGAAGAACCATTTGGGGCATTGATTTTTCACTAATGAAGCAATGAATTTAAGAGTAGAGAGTGAAAGCAAATGTTAGTGTGATATTTCAAGACCAGCAACCCTGACTTAAAGCCAATGTTCTTTGTGTGAGTGCAAATGAAGTGACACACAACCATATGGCACCTGAGGTTTGGGGGTCATGTCCTTTGGGCACAATGAGGAAATGTGGCAGTAAAACATTAATAAATCTCTTATTTCTACATTGATTTCAGGATCAGTGAATGCTCTCATTGGGGTGTTCTTCCAAGTGCCATTTCATGACTGTCACCATACCATGACAGGGCTGAGGGCTCACCTGTCAGGCAGGGAACTCCCAGCCCTAGGCTTGTTCCTGCACAGCACCTCTGTACAATAACAATCATTAGTTTCATTGTATTTGACCCTCTAAACAACATCCCAGCAACACAGCACTTGGAAAACACCTAATCCTGAACCCAGCCTGTGTGCTGCAGAGAGGCTGATCCCAGAACACTCCAGCTCCACCTTGGTGGCCTTGCCAGCCAACGCTGCTGGCTCCTGCTGTGCTTGGGGGGGCTTCTCCTTCCCTCGCTGCTTGGGATCCCTGGGGGAAAAGCAAGAATTTAGAGAGGCAAACATGTCCAGTTGTCCCTCACCCTCTTACAGGCTCCTACTTCTGCCCCACAACCTCCAGACAGCCTCAGAGCCCAGGTGCAACATCACATTTACATCCACTGCTTCCCCATGGCCATGGCAAATTCCCTGACCCAGGACAGGCACCAGCTCGCACCTCTCCTTTGCTTGTCCCAGTTGTTGCTGCTCCAGAAGGTTCTTCAGTTCCAAGACTGTCTTCCCCCTTTCCTTCACTTCATCCTCTCTTTTCTGCAGTGGTTCTTGCTGCTCATTTTCCTCCGGAAGAAACAAGAGGAAAACCCTATAAGACTCCAGCAGCTAGAACATTTCTCCCTTGTGTCCCAACCCAACCTCAGCTGCCTGGACAGAGATCTGGCAGCCCAGGCCCCAAAATCCCTGCAGAAGCAGACAGTGACCTGTCCCTATCCCACCAGCCACACTAACACAGCAGGTCCCTGCTATCCCTGTCCTTCTCCATGTGCAGGAGGGTCCTGAGTTGCTCTTACCCCTTTCAGGGCTTTCTGCCTCCGTGCCTCCACTTCCCCATGTTTCTTGGACCCTTTCCTCTTGCTCCGGTCCTCTGCCACCTTCTCTTCCTTCACCTGTGAGATGTGCACCAGAGAAAGCCACACCTGTCAGCTCCACCACTCCAAGGACATACCTCACAGCCTTGGAGGGAGGTCTGGAACTTGGGATATCCCAGATCCCAAGGAGACTGAGACCCAGCAGTGGGTGCGCATTTGTCCACTCAAGGTTTGGGAAGGGCTGAAAGGAACATCACTCCTTGTTTTCCAAGGCTGAACCTTTCCAAAAGTTTCTTCAGTCCAGCCCAAAATGAGCAGCCAGGCCTCAACCCAGAGGCTGCTCAGGCTCTGGGCCCTCAGGCACAGCTCCCTCAGCCCTTCACAGCCATAACACAGCAGCAGCACTGGCATGTGGCCACCAGCTCACCAGCCTGTGCCCCCAGAAAGGGTCAGGTCAGGCTCTGAAACCCAAACCCGGCCCAAATGCACCCCCTGCTGAGTTACACTCCAGTCCAATCACGTGGGATAGGTGAGGCTGTCACCTGCAGGGCAGACAGGGGCAGCCACATTCCCTGAACACAGAGCAGCATGAACAGGACCTGTCCCAACAGGAATGTGCAGAGGGATTGAGAACAAAAGCCTCCCCTTGTCAGAAGGAATTCTAGCATTCGTGGACTCTGCCAGTGCCCTGTTCACACCTCCCTGGTCTCACAGCTCTCAGAGAGGCCCAAAGCCCACTCAGTCTTCTCACCTTCTCATCACTCTGCAGGATCTTCTGCTCCATCCGCTTTTTCTTCTTTTCCTCCATCTGTTCTGCACGCTCCCGAGCCTGCAGGGCCTTCCTCAGACGCTCTTCCCGCTTCCTGGGCAGTGCGTGGGCAAGAGGGGCCCGTTAGCCCTGCCTGCTCCCAAAGTGCTCATTCCAGGTGGGAAGCACAAGGCAAGTCTGTGCTGACCAAGGAAAGAGCAAGGGGGAAGGGGCCCAACTCACTGCTTCATTTCTGCTTGACGCCGTCTCTTCTCCTCTTCCACTTTCTTCCTCCTCTGCTCCTCAGCCTCCTGCTTCTTCCGGAGGTTCTCTAGTCTCTGTCTCTCCTTCTCCTGAAGGGACGAGAGTTCAGACTGTACCAGGTGCTGGGGGATGTGTCTCCCCTCAGGCAGCCTGGTACATGCAGTCACTGTTGGAGTCCTTCACCTGAACACTGGGATAGGGAGTGAGCAGAAGGGGAGACAACACATATTTGGCAACTGGGACTATCTGATGCAAGCAGAGGTACAGGAGGGAAAAACCACAGTTCTTCAGCTGCCCAGAATATATCTAGAAAAGAACAGCACACCCACTAGGTGACCACTTAACCCAGGAGTCAGAAAAATGGTGGAGAGGGAGCACAGTGCAGCCTGGCTCAGACGCCAGAAGCTCCCAGCAGTGCCCAGTCCCAGCAGAACACACCTGCACAGAGATCCTGCCACCTCACCACTGGTGTGGCCAGAGGGTTGATGGACATCGGCATGAGGGGAGAGAGCAGTCAGCCCCACAGATAAGGTGCCATACTTACAACGAAGTCTCCCTGCAGAGAAAGGGCATAAAAAAACCATCATTAAAGGTTTGGAAGTAACGCCAGAGCTCCTCTTCCCAGCACATGCAGCCTGTTCCCCTCCTGCCCCTCAGACGTGACGCACCTTCAGGGGGGGCCGGGTGGGAGTGTTGCGCTTGATGAAGTCCTTGATGCCACCCCCTTGTCCCTGCAGGAAGTTCTTCAGTGGCCTGACAGCCTGAGGGGAGAGAGGGAGGGAGCTCAGGGCCTGCCTGGGACAGGGGGCACAGGGCTGTGGCACCACTCACCTTGCTGGCTGGAGAGGGGGATGATGGAGCCTGGTTTGCTGAGGTCTTGAGCTTCTCATCCAAAGGGGAAAGGGGCCGGCCCCCCGTGTGCTGCCCCTGCCACAGGACACCCAGGGCTTGCTTGCAGCCTTTCATCCTGGTGGCATTAGCAGGAGGGACATGAAGTGGCTGTCACACCCTCCAAGAGGGATTTACTGGCTATTACACCTTTCTCCCAAAACCTCACCAGCGACACACAGTGAGGAGACACATCAGGTGTTCCGGGAGCCAGGTCAGGTATTCCAGACACTCACACAGACAAAAATAACCAGGTCAGTCACTTGCACCTCAGGAGCCCTCGGATTTATCTCCCAGCTCTGAGCTAACTGTGCTAGGGCACCTCTGCTGGTTTGTGGAGGACCTCAGGTGCTCCTCCCCGTGCCAGACCCACTCCCAGAGCCAAACAAGGCTCCAAAAGCCACAGGGACTTCCAAGACACAGGATCTGGCCAAATGAGATTTCAGAGCTACTGGAAGTAGGGAAAGACAGGGAATCAATCCCCCTCAACCTTTTTTTAGCACAAATTACTTCAAATGCTAAACCCGAGTCCTTCCAGACCCCTGGCTCATCCCTGCTACCTTGCAGTGTCTCCTACCACATGCGGGAGGAATTCTCCTGGGACTTGGCACAGTTGGGTTGTTCCTGGCTCTTCTGAGGTTCACTGTTAGGATTTACATGGCTTCCTGTGGAGAAACCTGCAGTCAGTGCCACGTGTGAGGCATCCAGCTCCCTCCAGGGACTCTTTCCTCCATTCCAGCTCCAGCTGCTTGTCACATCCTGCAAATCCCACAGGGAACAAAAACCTCCCCCCAGCTCCTCCTTCTTGCTCAGAGGCACAGAAAATAATCAATCAGGGCCTCTGAATCTTCACATAATGCAACCCCAGAGGGAAAGGATATGACATTCTGTGGAAGAATCCACAGAGGAGCTCCTTCCCAAACGTCCCCACTCACTTGTTGCACAGACCGAAGCTGGACAGGGCAACATTTGTCTCACGGCTTGGACACATTTACATATCCTTTCCCACCTAACTAATATCTCACCTCTTCAGGAGATCCAAACTTTACCTGGAAAACCTTCTTGACTAGTCAGAGGTGGTTCTGTTTCAAATCCCTTATTTCCCAGGAACGTCCCCAGCTGAGCCCTAGGCCTGTGTTTTCTGTGGGTTTCATGCAAGTACAGCAAGACCACCCAGAAGTTACCTGCAGCATTCCCTGCCTGCTGCTCCAGAGGGGACAGGTGCTGTGCAGGAGGGCTGGCAGCTTGGGGACTTGTGCTTGGAACAAGGACATCTCCAGGAGCCTGCAGGGAAAGGGGACAAACATTCCCTTAGCACAGCTGCTCCAAAGAACAAAGCTACCAGGGACCTGCTGCCCTGGAAAAGCCAGCTGCTTGCTCAGATAGGGTCTGCCTCCTTCCCAGTGAGGGCTGTGCTGGCTCATTTTGGGACATCAGCCACATCCCTGCATCCAGTGACAACCTCAGCAAAGGTGCTGACTCAGCAAGAAGGCTTCCACACAGTCTGAGCGTTGTTCCTTGGAACTCACCTTTTCCCTTGGGGAATTTAGCTCCAGCTCAGGCCTGTAAAGGAAAAGCTATTTTAATAATTTAAATTCTCTCTGAAGGTGAGTTACAGGTGATGGAGGCGGTGTATGGGACTCCAAGGAAAGTGAAGGTTCCTAAGCACATCCAGAGGCTGTTCCAGCCAGGCACTTCAAGATTGGGCTGTAAATTCCTCTGAGGGACTGTCCTGCTGTGCTGCTGGCCCACAATCACCTTGGGCCCCAGTACCAAGAAAGGAGGGGACTCTGACAGCCTTGGGCTGTTCCTTCCCCAGAGCAGACCTGACTGAACACCAACTTTCTGGGGCTAGTAGCAGCCAGGAATTCCAGGAACCCCAAGACACACCAACATCCACCCCAGTGAAGGACTTAATCTCACTGTGCCTGAACAGCACAACCTGAAATCTCATCCAGCCCCAGGTGACAGCAACACCTGAGCAGTCCCTGACAAAATCCATGGCAGAAAATCCACCGGGAGAGTGTCCTTTACGGGGAATGTTGGGATCCCTTCCCACTTGCCTTATGTGGCAGCCTCACCTTGTGTTGCTGATCACATCTTCTTCCACAAAAGCCTCCAAGGAGCTCTGACCTGGAGAGGAAAGCCTAAGTGGTGCTGGGGAGTTCGCTCCCAGGCTCCCAACAGCCACAGGGTGCACATGGAAGAGCTCAGGCTTCCTCCCAGGAACATGGATTGCTCAGCTTTCCCCACCAGCACCACACCTCCCTCAAGTGCCACTGAATCTGGAGTGGGCTGGGAAGGCAGAGCACCAAGGCAGCAGCTTTGCTGCCTGCAGCCTGCTCCAGCTGCCTGTGTCACAGCCAGCATTCCCAGGCCATTGGCTGCAGCTCCTGCCTCCCTGCACGCTCTGGTGCAGGGATCCGGGGGGTTTGGGCTGATTCCAGGCTCATTCCACCCCCCCATCACACCCCTTCGCTCCAAGTGTTATAACAAATGCCTGGATACGGCGTGACTCAAGGCTGACAAAGCTGAATTCCAGGGGCCTCCATGCTCCACCACAGTCTGTTTGCCTGCAGCAGCAATGGTTTTGGAAAGCCCAAGCAGCCAAACCCTGTCAGGAGCAGCAGAAATAGTGGATACAAGGGATTCAGAGCTACCAGGAATAGCCTGGGCTCCATAACCCCTGTTCCTCTGGTGACACAGCTAGTTTGAGTCTCCTATCCTCGCCCAAAAAGCATTTGAGCTCCTCTGCCCATTTCAGCCTAACTTCAGGGCTGCACTTTCAGCCCTATTGATTTTTTTGGAGAGCTGGCAGATGCCATAAATTAAAGCTCTTCCTCAGGGAATGCAGCAGTCTTTCCCAATTTAAAGCCATACATGTCTGGAACCAGCCTGGCCATGCTCTCCCATCCACAATTGTGCTTTTTTGCCAATTCCCAACCCATGTACCCCCCAACTCCACCTGCCCCCCAGCCTTTTCACCTGCTGCAGCAACACCCTGGCTTGAAGCTGCACCCCAGAAGCCCACAAGGACAAGGAGACTTGGGGGAGCTGGAGCCAGGGATGAGCCGCTCCACACCGCTCCATTCCCACATGGAAGCAGTGCAGGGACTCACAGCTCACTCTGCTGGAGGCCGAGGAGGATTCTCCTGCTGCTGCCTTCCTGGCCATGGCCCTGCTGATGGATCTCCGGATCATGTTCTCTCTCCTACTGGCCAGGGAGCATTTTTCTGCCAGGGAAGTCCTATGGCTCTTGCGGGGGGCCGCCAGCCCGCTCCGGCGACGCGTCCTGGATTTCGCTGTTGCACTTTTACTAGGGGAGTCCTGGAAGAGCAGCATCTCAAGGTCTTGAGGAGATCCTTTTCCTTGGAACACAGCAGGATCACCATTCTGAGCAGCCTTGGGAGTGGAGGTGCTGGCTCGCCTGGGGTCCTGTTCCCCATCTCTTCCTGGCTGTTCAGCTGCGATCCCAGGGACACCAGGGACATCCTGGAGCTCTGCTGCTGCATCACTCTCAGGCAGCTGCTCCTCCAAAACTGCTGGAGGGGCTGCTTCACCCCCAGCAGCACCTTGGGGACACTCCTGGCAATCCAGGTCTGCTGTGAGAACACGTTCTTTCACAGGCTGCTTCCTGGGCAGAGCTGGGGGCTGGGGTGTAATGCCAGCCTGAGATTCCAGAGCGCAGCCAGGCACAGATACATCCTGCCCCTCACAGCCAGGGGTCTGGGGCTGCTCCTGGCTCAGGCACCTCTGGGAATTCAGACTGGAAGACAGCAGCTTGACACCACTCCTCCTTCGGGAAAACCTTAAAGGGAAAGAATTTTGAAGGAAAATAAATTTGAAGGAAATGATGTCCACTTCCAAATAAGTTTTAGAGGGAAAAGTGGACAGCGTAAAAGTGAAGCTGCTGCTCACTTCACCATTTCCCCCTCACAGCCCATCCTATCCCTGGGGAGAGGCATAGGGACACAGCCCAGGTGGGAGCTCACACACAAGGGCTGTGCCACACAGACACAGCCCAGGCTGCGTATCAAGAGTCAGGTATGGCGAAATGGGCATGGGAAAGGTGTATTTAGTCCTACACCAAGAGCTGGGTTTAAACCTCACCCTGGGAACAGTGCACAGCAGAAGACAGCACCTACAGAGGTACACACGGTGTGCCACCTTCCTGCTGACAGGCCTGGCTGCATCAGCACCTCTCCCCAAACCAAGTTTAAATGAGGGAAAACACCAACAGGAGTTAGCTGGGCTGCTCCCCTGGAGAAGGTGTGACCTGAGCACCCAGAGCAGGGCCGAGAGCTCTCCTGCTCCCATCCGCAGTGCTGCTTTTCCCACTCTCCCTCGCACACACACAAACCTCCCACGCTCCCGCTATTCCTGCTGCTCTCCCCACCCTCCATGTCTGCATCCTGACAGTCTCCCAGCTCTAGCTCTTCCTCCTGTGGGCTTTTCACCACAGTTAGAATGATTTTAGTGCCCTAACACACCAACGGATCAGGTTTGGGCAGCTTTAGAAGTTTGGTTCCAGGCAAATCACTTGGAATTTCCACTTCAGTCCCTTGATAAACCCTTGGAATCTCCCTGCCAATTCTGACACAGTGCTGGGAATACATCCCTTTCCCAAGTTTTCCAGGCACTGACACAGAGGCTTAGGGAGTGAACACCAGGAGCAGCAACCACAGGCCAAAAGCCAAACCCAGTGAGACAAAATCCAAATCTAAATAGACATGAAAATAGAGTGTTTATTATTCTTTAACTATAAACAGGGAAAAAAAAAAAAGTGAAGGAAAGCAGCCAACTTCATCCCAAACTCTCACCAGAATCCAAACAGTGAGCAATCCCAATGTATCCCTTTGATAACTGAGGGAATGCAGGCACTGATTTGTTTAATCCAAACACCATGAGGCAGAGCCAGAGGAAGCTGACCCACCTACCTCCTCCTGCTCAGCTCCTTGTTTTCCTCCCTCATCCAGGAGGACTGCCTTTTCCTGAGCTTTCTTCTCTGCGATGGCGTTTTGGGCAAGAGCATAGGCTCATCCCTGAAGCTGCTGTGAGGCAGAAGAGGCAGAGCACAGATTGCTTCTCTCACTGCCCACATCAACCCTCCCAAAACAAGGGAAGGATGGGCCCAAACCCACCCACACCCAGCTGGGAGCTCAGGTGGGCAGAGGGGTCCCCTCAGGGCAGCCCCTACCTCTTGAGCATCCTCATGCCCTGCTCCTCCACCTCCCGCAGCCAGGCCAGGTGCTTGTTCTGGGCATCACAGAGGAAGCGGGACAGCCTCCGCCCACAGACTTCCAGCAGCTGCTGGGGACCCTCTGCCATTGCCTTGCCTGGAACACAGAGCGGGAGGACAAGGCTGGTGGGCAGCCAGGATACCCCTCAAAGTAGGAAAGCGAAACGCAGGTAGCACGGTGCTCCTAGGCATGAGAGGGAAATTAAGACAGCTTGGGGGATCCCCTCCACGCCCCATACTCCCGGGGACCCTCCCAAGCTCCCAGGGACCCTCCGGAGCGTTCACTCGCCGCCCAACCAAAGCTGCCCCCGCTGTTGCCGCCGTCGCCGCCTCGTCCGCTCACCACGCCCTCACAGCATAGGCCGTCCCTTCCCACTCCGAGGTTATCCTCGGCTTCCGCCAATCATAGCGCGCACCTCTCAATCTCCGGGCTTTTATTGGTTATTTTGCCCGTCCGTCACCTCCAGCCTCTAAAGTGGGCGCCCTGTGGCCCCGCCTCCTCAAGCCCCGCCTTCTGAGCCGCGTTCTCCAGGGGCGTGGCGACGGGCGAGCCGAGCGGTGCCGAGTGCGAGCCCTTGCCCTGGCAGCCAATGGGAAAGGCGGGCCGTGGGGGCGGCGGGCGGTGATTGGCTGCCGCCGGGGACGGGGCCGTGTTTGAACGGCGTGCCGCGCGCGCGCGGCCGTTGACGCTGAAGAGATGGCGGCGATGGGGCCTGCGGCGGCCGCGGCGCGGGCGCTGGAGCTGCCCGCGGAGTGCGACCGGCGCCTGGCCCAGTTCCTGCAGCAGGTGGACGAGACCGATATGGTGTGGCTGGATGAGATCTATGAGGAGGCGGTCAGGATGTTTGTCAGGTACCCGCATTCCCGCTCCCCGCTAGGCCCCTACTGGCCGCCCTCCGCGCTGATCCCGCCTTGATCTCCCTTTCCTCTCTAGCAACTACAGCGAGGAGCTCGAGCTGATGCCCAAGACGCCGTCGCAGAAGAAACGGCAGCGGAGGAGGCGGCTGTCGGCCTTCCGGGAAGAAGAGCAGGAGCCCGGCAGGAAGCGGTGAGGGGCGGCGGGAGCGGGGATGGGGGAGCCCCGTTCGGGGCTGGCCGTGGAAAGGGGGAGCTTAGAGGGTGTCCTCGGGGTCTGGAGAAGGAAGGGCGCCTGCGGGAGGCTGAACAGACCTGCTGCTATGGGTTCAGGGAAACAATGCCCTTCATGGAGCATGTACTGGCGATCCCCTCCTTTGTCCGATGAGAGTTCCCCTTCTTTCGTCCCGCGCGTCCCGCTGGTGTTAAAGGTCCGGTCAGACCCTGTGTCTGGGGCACTCTAGGCTGAAAAACACTGGATTTTGATTTTCACGAGAATTGCTTTTATTGTTGCCTAGTTCTATGTCCCTGTGTCTCTGTCTTTTATCTTTCTGCTTTTAAGTCATGACATCCCTTAATTACTGTCTGCGTTAGGTGCTTTATGCAGCTCTGTGTCTGCGGGGCCCATCCAGGTGTTTTGGCTCCTTGCCTGTGTGTGAATGGATGGACTTTGGGCCGTTCCCAACTCCTGTTCCTATCTAACCCACTGTTCCTGTGATCAGACTCTCCAGGAGGAGGAACAGCAGCATCAAAATGCTGTCTTCTGTGCGATCTTCTCAGCAACTCCAGAACAAAGAAAACCTGGAACTGAGCAGAGCCGAGGCCAAAGAAAACTCTCCACCACAGCGTGTGACACGATCCCGGGCTGCAGCCTCTGCCAGAATCTCCAAGGTGGTTCCTGAGACCCCATCTGCCCAGCAAGCAGCAGGGAAGGATCCCTGGGTGGAAGCTGACCAGGCTGGTACTGCAGTGCCTCTCCGGAGGAGTGGAGGAAAACCGGCAGAGCTGCTCCCCACAGGCTCAGGGAATGGCTCTCCTAAGGAACATGGTACTCCCAAATCGCTGGTGGTGCCCAATACTCCCGAGGCCAGCCAGGCTGTGCCCGAGATGCAGACAGCAAAGGCAGCCAATGTCACCATAATCCTGAGCCCACAGGCTGGGCTGGAGGAGGGGGATGGCTCCCCATGGGAACACAGCCGGGTTCAGGAGCCCTCCCAGCCCCTGAGGAGCAGCCCGGACACTCCGACTGGCTCCCGGCTCAGCCGCCGCTCCGTGCGCCGGAGCCTGATGGGGAAAGGTTCCCTGAGCCGCAGAACCTCCCTGGCAGAGAAATACTCCCTGGCCAGCAAGAGGGAGAGCGTGATCCGGACGTCCATCGCCAGGGCAGCGGGTAAGAGGAGGGCAGCTGGGAAGAGATCCGTGTCCTCCAGCTCCGTGGATGGTGAGTTTGGGGGGTGGGGGGGTGTCTGCTGCTTTCTGCTGCTGGGGAAAGCAAAGCATTGGGGCTGAGTCTTCAGTGTGAGAGTGGCAGCTAAGCTTCCTGGGCTAGACAGGCTGCAATCCCTCATGGAATTCTCCCTGGCTTTCTGGAGCACCCTGTGGGCACAGGAATGCAGGTAGCTGAATTCAGCCTTGTAAATCACCTGGGAGATCAGCCTCAGTGTTTTCATTTCAATGTAGCTTTAACGACTGCTGATTTGCTGGGAGAAGTTGCTAATCCTGGAATCCCTGGGAAAGGATGATTTGGGTTGGAAGGACCTTAAAGATTAGCCAGGTCACTCCAAGCCCCATCTAACCTGGTGTTGGACACTTCCAGAGATGGAGCAGCCACAGCTCCTCTGGTCAGCTGGTCTTCCGGTTTCTGTGGGAACTGCTGGCAAAGCTGAGAAGGATTTGGGGATTCAAAAGGGGTGGTGGGTTCTCCTAAAGCCCTGCCTGTTTCCTGCAGAGTGAAATTCCCACCAGTTCCCTTCTCCTTATTAGGATCTGGCTGCTGGTTCTAGAGTTTGTTTGAGAAGGGAATTTTGAGGTTGGACTTTGTAGATGAAAAGTCTCCCACAATTTTATACTTTGTGGCAGAGGCAGATTTAGGCAAGGACAGTCTCATCTAAACTGCTGGAATTATTAAACAAACAAACTGGAGAGAGACTCTTCATCAAGAACTAGAGTGACAGGACAAAGGGAAATGGGTTCACACTGAGGGAAAATTTAGATGGCATATATGGAAAGAATTCTTCTGTTTGAGAGAGGTGAGGTCTTGGCACGTGCTGATAGAGAAACTGTGGCTGCCTCATCCCTGGAAGTGTCCAAGGCCAGGTTGGACAGGGCTTGGAGCAACTTGGGCTAGTGCAAGGTGTCCCTGTTCAAGGTAGGGAGTAGGAATGGATGAGCTTTAAGGTCCTTTCCCACTCCAACCAGTCTGTGACTGTTTGATTCCATGGTTATTCATGGCAGGTTCTGGCTGTGTTGGAGCTTCTGGAACTCAGTGTAGCAGGACTAACTGGAATGCTGGCTTGGGAAGCAGCAGTCCCACTGTAAATAAGGCTGGCTCTGCTGTTGATGTCAAGTTAGGGCCCTGCAGATAAGCCTGAGGCCAAGTCCTACCCCATTAATGCCAGCTTGTATATATCACCCTGAAGTCATCCATTACTGAAAAGTGCTTTCCTGCTGGCCACCTTTCTGCAGTGCCCCTGTGCCCCACCCTGCCCCAGGGCAGGACAAACCCCTCTTCAGTGTCTGGAGGTCCTTGTTCCACCAGATCCTTGGCTGCACCCCAACCTTACAGCTCAGGTGTGTTTTTGTCTCTCCCACAGCCTCCAGCTCCTTAAGTGTGCCAGAGGATGAGGAAACGGTTGTCAAAACTGGGTGAGAATGCTTTCAGTTATTTATTTATCCTCACTACCTTGTTTTCAGGACTTTGTCACTGTCATTTGTGGTGTAAAATCCAAGTGGCTTCCCAGTTTCCTCAGTTTTGCTAAGTACAGCCCCTTTTGTCTTTCTTTTATTTCTAGGCCTCCTCCTGGACCCTCCACTCCCTCCAAGCTGGTAAGATTTGGGCAAGGATTAAAAGCATTTATGTCTATGTGGATTTGGGAGAAAAATATGTGGAATACATTCCTTATTGGGAGAATTGGGAGCTCTGCCTGTGGATTGTCAGACTTCGTAACCTGTCACATAGCAGTGAATGAGGATGGTGCACAGCATCTGGCTCAGAGGTGCCCATGTGAGCCACTGTGGTTCTAATGCTCAGACTAGGGGAAGTCTTAATCAAAACATTCCAGAACCAGCAAAACCAAAAGCAGCAAAGTTTTATTTGGGACATGAGCATGTGTGGCCTATGGCTTTGGGTGCAGGTGTTCTGTTGGAAGGGTGTTACAGTTTTAAATGCTTTCCAAGATTTTCTGACTAAAACACAGCCTTTCCTCTGTCATTTGCCTAAATCTGTTGAAATTGTTGCATACCACCCTGAGCCTGACCTCAGGGTTGAGTCCTGATTGGTTCTTCCTTTTTAACCTCTTACTAGAGATCATTGTGTGAAAATTCAGTCCCTAACCTTTAGAGATAAAAAAAACTTATAGTTCAGGGAAGCTTGGTTCAGCAGGATTCGTGGTTCACACACTGTATTTTTAAAGCTTCTTTTGACCTTTTAGTCAGTCCTGCAGGTAATTCAACACTTTTTAGTTTGGATACTCACAGAAATTTGTGAATATTTGTGAATAGTTTTGAGATCAACACCTTTCCATCCACAGTCCTCTCTGAGGAAGTAATCCTGGGATCATGTCAGTGTTTGGTCCAGAATAAATGAATGAGCAGAGCCTGAATTAATGGAGCAGAGCAGTGACCTGAAGCACTTGTGAAAACAAGGAGAGCTGTGCAGAAACTCAAACAAAGTCAATTTTTCTAGGCCCTGCAGAAGCAATTGTGGGGGATGAGTTCTCCACTATTAATCCTTTTTCTTTTCCCAGTGCAGCACTGTGAAGTGCTGACCAGGAGGTAATGCTGGTGCTGCTAGCAGAGAGCAATTCCAGAACCACAAACCATTATCCCAGCAGAGCAAGCCCCAGCTTAAGTGCAGAGGCAGCGAGCAGCGATGGGTATCCCATAACAAAGAGATGGATCATGGAAATGAGCCATTTGCCTGCTGTCTCCAGGCTCCCCATTCATCACTGCTCAGGGAAATGGGCACGCTGGCTCTGGCCAGAGCTCCGGCAGCACAGATTTACAGCTTGGAAGGGCTCCTGGCCTTAATAGTTGATGAGCTTGGTTGAGTTTAAGCAGTGCAGATGTTCATGTCAATGTCCTCGCCTCTCCTGATGATGCAGCATCCAGGGCTTTGCCAGGAGGTGGTTTGGCATTGCCTGGTAACACCACTGACGGTGTCAGAACCACCCAATGATCTGAACCAGGAATGGGCTGTTTCCACGTGCAATTGTCCTGAAACCCCTTTGCTTTTCCCACAGGATTTCCAAAGCCCTCAAGTGTCCCTTTGCTCCCACACAGTCAGCAAACACGAGCAGACCCAGGAGCCAAGCAGCAGTGGTAATTCCAGAGGGTTTTGGGGCAGCACTTTGGGAAATTATCATTTTGGGAGGCTGGCTGGGAAGCTGGAAAGATTGACTGGTTAATTTGAGAGCTCAGTTTGAAAGATTAATTAATGTTTGATGAGCAGGGATTTGTTTCAGACAATTAGCAGTGAGAAAACTCTGTGCTGGAGTTATTTCCACCCAGGCAAGCACATGGAGATGGATATAATGAGGCTGGAGGGTTGTGGGAGGCCCAGTTGAGCTCTGTTGCTGAAGCTATGTAGAGCCCAGACAGCTTTGGGCAGCTCTGCTTTATCTGGAGTTTCCAGGTGGGAATGGTGCCATGTGCGCCGGCCCACTCATGCAGGTGGTTTTGCTGTTCAGTGAGCTGCTACATCCCTTCTCTGCTGCCAAACCTGTGTCGGAGGGTTTTTTTCCTGCTAGATCTCACTGTGTAACTGTTCTCTTTCAGAAAACAACTTAAATAAGAATGGGGAGACCCTGGAGCCACCCCAGAGTGCCAGGTATGTCCTGGTTGGAAGTGTTTTGGGCAGGCTGTGGTCCTGTTCCAAACAGGTTCAGTGGTTCAGGATGTTGTTCACTGGCCTCAGTGTTTGTGAGCATGAAACTTCTGCAAATAAGTTTTCCCTGCCTCCATGATTCTATGATTTAGTTTTTATTTTCTACTGCATTAGGATTTTATTTATTGGCTAACTGTGCATGCACAATCTTAGAATCACTGACTGATTTGGGGTGGAATGGACATTAAAGTCCATCCAGTCCCACCCCCTGCCGTGGGCAGGGACACCTTCAACTATCCCAGATTGCTCCAAGCCCTGTCCAGTCTGGCCATGGACACTTCCAGGCATGGGGCAGCCACAGCTTCTCTGGGAAACCTGTACCAGGGCCTCCCAACACTGGAATCTCTCTTAAGCTCAGGATAGTTTATGGCCCTTTTCAGCCCTGACTTGGAGGCATGAGGAGGATTTTCCTGGTGTGATGGGCTGTGCTGTCTCACAGGAGGAAGCCGAGCTACAAGAGAGCCGTAGATGAGCGCTACGACCACCAGCAGGCAGAGGAGGGAGGGCTGTCTCCTCTCAGGAGGAAGACCCCATCCCCAGTCCTCCCAGCCAGCAAGGTGAGATCCTTGTAACCCTGGAATGCCTCACCAAGACCCTTTTTTTACTCAGCCCCACTCACACTTTGCTGTTACTCTCACAGGTGGTGCGCCCATTCAAAACATTCCTGCACACCGTGCAGAAGAACCAGCTCCTCATGACACCGAGCTCCGTGGGGAGGAATGGGGTCATAAAATCCTTCATCAGGTACAACACCCCTCTCCAGACTGATCCCAAGGTAAGAGGAGACTCTTCCCTAAGACAGTACAGGGTGGTTTCATAAAGTACCTAAGTTAAAGCACAGCCATGAGAGGAGCTTTGCAACCCATTTGAAACTGAGTGATTTAAAGTGGTCTGTTTGCACTTAAATAAATAAAACTTGGGTTAGTCAGCTTCTTGAAGAATTCCAGTTTGAACTCCAAGCTTTATTCCTGTTTCATTCCCCTGTGCTACTGGCAAGTAACAATCAGAGATGAAAACTGGGAAGCAGAAATTAAGTGGGTTGCGAATATTGAGTTGTATTGATAACTGAAGCCTGTCGATCCCAGGTCTCCTTTCTAGGACTTCTGTCATGAGTGAGATTGAGCAGATACCTCTTAAATGCAAACTTTGGAGGTTTTCCAAACCCTTGAGGCAGGAGGAAACACGAGGCTGTCCTGGATGTGGGGCCAGTCAGACAACTGCTGGTGTCCAGATTGAGTGGGCATCAGTATCACCGATGGATCCTGTTGGGACCAGCAGCACACCTTGGCTGGCTGCAGACAGGCGCTTCTGCACTATCCCAGGGAGCTTTCCAAACCTCTGGTTTTCCAAGATAGAAGCAGTTTTAAAGGGAGGGATTTGAGAGCTAGTTCTAGACAAGGATGTAGCTTTCTGGATTCACTCAGAGCCATGCTGGAAGCTGTGTGCCAAGCAGGAATTGCTCATACTCCTGATACCAAACAACTCACCTGGAAAGTAGGCAGCTCTGGAGTTGATCTTCCCTTGCAGGAGAGCTGAGAAGGGAGAAAGAGGAGGGCAGAATGCAGGAATTGGTATTCCTGCATCTAGCAACCTAATGGCAAAGCTTCTTAGAGCTGTGCTCAGAGGCTGGCTGTGCTCCAGCAGGTCAGGGGAGGCCATTGGGAAGCAGTGAAGGATTCCAGCTTCAGTCTTGCTGGGCCCCTGCTGATGTTTGTGTCAGTACTACAAAAGAGTTAATAGGATGAGAAAAGAGTCTTGTGGCTAGGGAGTGCTTCCTCTGCTGCTGTCAGTTCGTGGAATGTTTTAGGTTTCATTCCAATGCAGGCAGCTCCCCCTCGGGATTTTTTCCATGTGGGAGCTAAACATAACTAAATAGCAGCAGAGCAATAAGATATAATTGTTAGTTTTATATTAACCAGTTTGGATGCTGACAGCACCAGGCATTTACAGCATGGAGCCCAGTGTATGGGATTCCCTTGAATAATGCCCATGCTGATCTGTTGGTTTATGCTGAGACCTGGCCTGCTTTGGCATGGCGTAGGTTGATGTTAAACCATTTGCTGTGGTTGTAGTGGTGGCTGGATCTTGCTCCCCTTGCTGACAGTGTACCTAGGCTGGGTCAGGAAAATGAGGAGAAAGCCCCTGTTTCTGGCTGGCACACGGAGCTGGCTGCATGCCGGAGCAAGCTGGGAGCTCTCAGAGTGCTCGTGGTTCACCACCAGATCGAGCCTCGTGGGAGGCACAGGCGCCAGTGGGAGCTCAAGGTGTTTCCTGGAGCACCATCTGTCCCCGCGCTCGCCGCAGGAAGCGGGAGCCGTGCCAGGCATTAGCGCTGCTTGGTGGCTCCTTTGCACCAAAAGGAAGCATGGGGCTGGCTGCCTGCAATCCCTGAGGATGCTGCCTGGGCTTCCAGAGCTGATGCTCCTGTTTCAACACTCCAGCTTCGCCTCTTGCTCCCTGAGATTCGCAGCAGTGTTTTCCGTGCATATGTCCATTCATGACCAGGTCACAGCCTGCCTGAGCTCTGCTCCAGGGCTGTCACCATCCCATATTCCTGCCTGCAGCTCCTTGGTGTCACCTCTTGGACCTTGCCCAGAGCAGCTGAGGTGGGAAAGGGCGCTGGCCAGTGGGTACAATGACATTTCAATTCCCCTCAGGAAAAGGAGAGGCAGAAGCTGAAGACTCTGCGGAAGAAGCAAGAAGCGGAGCAGCTGAGAAGGCAAAAGCTGGAGGAAGAGAAGAAACGGCGACTCGAAGAGGCGAAGCTGTGAGTAGATGTGGTCACACTCCTCTTGGCACCTGTAGGGTCCTGTGTCCAGGTGTTTTATCTGGCAGGAACTGTGCAAGCAGCAGAAACTCCTGTGGGCACAGGCAGTGTTTGTCCTTGGGGTATCTCTGGAATGCTGATACAAAGCATTAACTGTCCTTGCCACCCACTGCTGCAGCTTTTTGTCTTGAGTCCCCGCTTTCTGACAGAGCTTAAACATGGCTGGTGCTTAAACAAATGGGGAATTTGGGCCATTGAATTTCCTGCTATGTCTTTTTTGCCTTGTGCTGAGCTGTGGGGGGGCTGACCTGGCTGGAACTCGATGGTGAGCTGGGCTCTGTCCTCAGGAAGCGCGAGGAACGCCTGCGCAAGGTGCTGCAAGCCCGGGAGCGGGCAGAGGAGATGGAGAGGGAGAGGAAGAGGAGGATCGAGCAGAAGATTGCGCTGTTTGATGAGAAGACCGAGAAGGTATCGTCCCTGCAGAGCTTATTCGGGACAATCATTAGCCAGTTGGCAGCATACAAATGTGCTCTCTGGAAAGAGGGGCACGGGGGCTGCTTGGATTCCAGAGGCTGAACCAAAGAGTAGTTTAATAAAGAATTTTCCAGAGCCTTCATGATCCTGATGGACAACCTTTCTCTGGCTCCAGCAAATGGCAGCTGAACCCCTGTTTTTCCATAATCATGAATCTAAATGGACTTTATTAATGCTTTGGTAGATGGGAGAAGGAGTTGCAGTGGATAAAGGCGGCCTAATGGCCCCAAGGTTTTATCTTCTCCAAGCTGAGTAATAGCTGGACAGGGGAAAGCAAACATCATTCCTCCAGAGCCTTCATTTGTCTGCTTTAATTACCCCCAGCTGCCTGTCTGATTGCATGGCTCTGAGGTTATATTCCAAAGGCTTTGTGGAACTGGATATGTAAACCGTAGGATGGGGTCAGCTCTTCTGGGAGGATATAAAACAAGGTCATTGCCCTAAATATGACCTTTTTAAAAACGGAGCACAGGCCCTCTTGGTTGCTGGGGGAAAAGGAGGGGTGCCCTGTGAGGGGTCCTGCTGTGCTGTCCTACCTGTGACTGGGTCTGTGTGTGCTGCAGGTACGGGAAGAAAGGCTGGCAGAGGAGAGGATTAAGAAGAGAGTGGCTGCCAGGAGGATGGAGGAAGCTGAGTCCCGGCGCAAACAAGAGGAGGAGGCCAGGAGACAAAGAGCTCTGCAGCAGGTGTGTGTGTGTGTGTGTGTGGGCCTGTTCTGTCCCACAGGCAGAGCTGGACAGGGAATCCTCCTGCCTTGGGCACTGGGAAGTTACCCCCAAGATGTTTCCCTGCTGTGTAGAAATGTGGATTTTGGGTTCCTGGTGCTGTCCCCTGGAGCCTGCTTCTGTCAGGTGAGTAATTCCTGCCTGGGCTTTCAGGAGGAGGAGGAGGAACGGCGGCGCAGGGAGCTGATGCAAAAGAAGAGGGAAGAGGAGCAGGAGCATGCCCGGAAGATGGCTGAGCAGAGGCAGGCAGAGCAGGAGCGGGAGAGACAGCTGGCTGCAGAGAGAGAACTGGAGAGAAAGAGGGAGCAGGAGCGGATCCAGGCGGAAAAGTAAGGCAAAATCCCCATTTATGTACCGAATTCTGTGCTGGGATTGAAACTCAGCTGGAGCAGAGGGCAGGAGTGGAAGGCTGGATCAGCAGAGAACTGCAGTGACCTGGCAGCACAGCTCTGGACTGTTGCTGGTGCTGAGCTGCTCCTCTGGGCTCAGAGATGTCAGGACTGTGGTGGGGAGTTCCTGAAGATCTGTGGGCATGGGATGGCCCTGATGTGGATCTGGGAGTGAGGGCCTGTGCTGTGGTTCCCAGGCTCCGGGAGCAGCAGGAGAAGGCTTGCCTGCAGAAGGAAGCAGCGTCTGCTAAGGAGCAGCTCCGCAGGGAGATGGAGAAGAAGGAGGTAAGTGATTGATTTTGGGACGGGGATAGAGCCACAGTCTGGCCTCAGCAGCTGTTGCTGTTGGAGCAGCTCAGCTGGGATGCTGTAGGAATCCTTGCAGAACTACTGTGGCTCTTCTGAGCAGGAAGTTGGACCTGCTTGGCACAGTTATGGTACCATGGGGAGAACTTGGCCTCTAAAAATACTGTTCACTAGTCTAGAAAGAGACCAATATCAGTAGCACAGACTTCTGCAGATAGTCAGCTGGTTTCTGGCTTTTATAGCCCCAAGATAAAGTCGGCAGCAAGTTTTCCAAGGTGGGAGGCCCTGTCTTTGTCAGGGAAAGGCAGCTGATGCTGTGGCACAGGGGTTAGTGTGTTTGTGTCCCTCTGAGGACACTGCACTGTGTCCCAAGAGCTCCTCAGCAGCATGAGAACAGCTGTAATGATGTGCTTGGATACTTTGCTGGCCACAAAGATGGGTGCCTGGGTTGGCAGTGTAGTCCCTAAGGGTAATCCCATGGGTGTCGCTTGGCAGCAGGAGCAGCAGGTGCTGGTGGAGAAGAAGAGGCAGGAGGAAGAGCAGAAGAAATTGGCAGAGGAGCAAAAGGCCAAAGACAACACATGGGCACCACTCCTGGGGAGCAAGGAGGTAACTGGGGGTGGGTCCTTAGGGGTGACAGCACAGTTCAGTCCCAGCACTGACCCACTCTTGCCTTGGGCAGTTCCACCCTCTGCTTCTATCTGCCTATCCAATAACACAGGAATTCTGTAAATCCTAGTTATCTGGATAGGGGTTGACTCCACGAATATTCCAATGATAGAGGGAAAGGAAGTCTGAGGGATTGGACAGGGTTCTTAGCTGTGGGTAAACCAGCAGCTGTTGGAGTTGTCTTAAGTGCCTCTTAAATACCAGAAAGACCTCGGGCAGAAAGTGCTGAAAGTTTTATTTTGGGTCAAATTTGGGAACAGCCACAAGGTGGCAGCAGAGCTTGTGGGATGGTGGTGATTTGGCACGGGAGAATCCTGTGAGTGTGTGTTCATGTCCTGAACTTTGACAGACATGTGGCTCTTGTCTCCTTGCAATGCTCAGAATCTTAAAGTGTAAAACCAGGGGGTGGGAGTTAATGTCACTGGACACAAAGAAAGTTTCTGGAGAAGGACACCTGTGTCCAGCTCTCCAGAGACTGATTGAAAATTGAATTTCTAATGGAAATTTCCAGTTGAAAAACCTGAAATTCGCAGTTGTAAGTTTTCTCCTGCCCTTACACTTCCTGCTTGTGCCACTCCCATTAGTGTGAGTTTGATTTGTCTGAGCTGGTGGGCAGGTTCTCTGTACAGCAATTAGCAGTTTTATATCATTGATCAAGCCCAGAAGCTGGGTTGCAGAGTGTTTATATCATGTGCGTCTGCTCCAGCAGCATAACAACTCTAGTTAACCTTGGCTTGACTGGGGTCAAGCTCTGTTCTATTAGACCTGTTAGATTCATCTATTGCTATGTGCTCATGCCACAGACAGCAAATTAATTGGCCTAATTAAACAGGAGAAGGCAATACAAAGCCATCATTGGGTCACAACTTTGGAACTTGGGTCAAGCTCTCGGGTCCAAACTTGAGAACTGCCAGCCTCAGGGTTTGCTATGGGTGACAGCATGAGGTGGGGACGAGCTGGTCCTGCGGTAGCTTGGAGCCTGATGGTGCTGCTGCATCCAGCACCTGTGGAATGTGTTTCCCTTCTAGAATTCCCCTGCCTGCAACTCGTATGAGATGACTCCACAGAGCAGAAAGGATCTCAAGGTGCCTGTGACCAGCTCGAATGACTATGGGATGGACCTGAACAGCGACGACTCAACAGATGACGAGAGCCAGCCGCGCAAGCCCATCCCTGCCTGGGCCACTGGTACGTGTGTGTGCGTGGAGGGATTTGTGTGTCCAGGGCCCCCAGAAGACTGTGGGACCTGCTGTGGGGTTTTGCCCAGTTCCTCCTGCCTGGAGGAGTGTAAAGTACTCCAGCATGGAACGAGTACTTCTGTGTCCAAGACTAGACAGGAGCTTGGAACAACTTGGTCTAGTGAAAGGTGTCCCTGCCCATGGCAGGGGGTTGGAACTGGATGAGTTTTAAAATCTCTTCCAATCCAACCCATTCCATGATTCTATGTGGAATGTGGAACCAGGGGCTCCTCCACCACTTGGGGATCTTGTCACAGTGTGATGGGGGACAAATACACTGCTAAGCTGCCTTGGTGTGATGAGAAATGAGCAGAGTGGATACACGCCATATGCAACAGCCTACACAGCAATCCTAATTAACAAAATTAACACAACCCTCATCCGTTCCCACAGGGAATCAGCTCAGCCAGGCTGTGGTCCGGCAGTACTACAACCCCCCTGACCTGGATGCGCTGTTTGGGGCCATCCCCAGCCCCAAGCTGGAGCACATCTTCTACAAGAGCAAACCCCGCTACTTCAAGCGCACGAGCTCGGCCGTGTGGCACTCCCCGCCCACTGTGGCGGTCAAGCCAGCCCTGGGGCTGCCCTGTGGCCTCAAGAAGCCCTGAGGTGAGCACAGGTGTGCAGCAGGTGTGCCTTCCTGTCATCAGGTGAGGAAGGAGTCACTCTTCACTTTAAGTATTTAGGTTCTAGCATTGAATAAATGGCAGCTTTTCCTGGGTTCCTGCGCCTCGGTTTGCGGGGCTGGTTTCTGTCAGGCCAAGCCATGAGGTGCTGCCCTGGGAAGTGCCTCTCACTTACCCTTAGCTTGGAGCTGGCATGGACTCAGACCTTCAGCGGGTGAGGGGTGTCAGTTCTACGTCTGTGCTGCCCCCGAGGCCAGTGACAGCCAGGACCACTGCACCAGGGCACAGTCCGGCCTGCTCCGCTGCTCTTCTCAGGAAGGTGTTCCCAGATGTGCTCTTCATCTCCTGCAATCCCAAAGGGATTCATCACTCAGTTTCCCACCTGTGTGGTGGTGTCCATCAGCTGGGCACAGCTGGGGTGGGAACACGATGAGGGTCTCAGCGACATTCCATCAGCTGTGGAGGGACATGACCAAGGTGTGACCATATCCCTGAGGACCTGCAAATGTGTGAGCCAGCTCTAGGCCTCAATAGGAGAAACTCCACAAGGCTTCTGGCAGACTTTTTTTTGTTTCTCAGTGAAATTTCATCTCTGAGGCCAGATGGGATTGAGAGGATGTTTTTAACCTTAATCCCTCTTGTTCGCCCTTGGCCATGGCTCAGCATCAGCTCGTTGTCTCTCGGCCTGTTTTAGCACTTCCTGTTCAGTGAGCTGCTGTTAACCAGACTCTGGCCAACCCAATTTTGAACCAAAACTTCCAGCTCAGCCTTCTCATTCCAGGAGCCCATGGTGGTTTAGTCATTCCTTCTGCATCCAGCCCAGCCCTGTAAAATCCCTGTAGAGACTGTGCTGTGTGTGAGGGGACGTGATCCTGTCTGTGTTTCTGTAGCCAATGCACTGTTTGTCAGCAAATGTTCTTCAAAAGATGTGGGTTTTGTATTTAAATACACTGGTGTCTATTCTGGGGCTGCTCTGTATGTGCAGATCTGTATCTGTGGAGTGTCTGTGCTTCTGGGGTTGCTCTGTAGATCCAGATCTGGCTATTGCTGTCTGTACCCATGGAGTGCCCGTGTTTCCATGGCTGTCTGTGCTTCCAGGTTTGTAACCATGCGATCGCGATTTCTTGTACAAAAGCTTCTGAGCTGGCCAAACACTGTTGGATAAAGTGAGTTTAATCATCTCTGGGCTCCTCACTGCTTTTTGTTACAGAACTTGAAGGTTTGGAGTCTGTCCATTCCATGCTGATTCCTTGAGGCAGGAATGTCTTGTCTGTGGAGAACTTCTGATCTGTAAGGGAAAATCTGTGTCCCTGGGGGCTCCCCAGCTCTTTTTAGCACCCATGGAGGCTTTTGGTGCCTGATTTTTAAGGGTTGGGGCCATTGTGGCTGTGGGTCCACTGGGGACATCACTCAGTGCCCAGCCTCTGTCCCTGTGCTGTCAGCTTGGCTGCAGGTAGGACGCCCCTGTGTGCAGGGCCAGCTCCTGCCCCTCAGGCACAGAGACACAACACTCAATTCAATTCACACATAATTTATTAGTGACAAAGGGGCTGTCTCCAGGCAGGAGAGGATGTCACCGAGGTGGGGGGATGACACTGTGTCACTGGGCTGGGGAGGCAATGGGGAAGGGGGGGTTTGAACATCATGGTGTAACCTGGTGTGGTGGCAAGGTGTCCTCATGTTGGGGAGGACACACAAAGCATCCTCATATATACTCACAGGGTCCAGGTCTGTTCCCAGAGGTGTAAGAGGCCCCAGGTGTGGCACGTCCCTGTCCCTCATCCTACCCACGCTCGCAGATGAGCTCGACCACGCTGTGCTCCATGGGGACGGGGTCAAGGCAGCGGTGGGCGGCGCTGGCGGCCACCTCGTCCAGCAGCCCCTGCACCACGCGCTCGTCGGAGGCGAAGCGCCACAGGTAGAGCTGCAGGTAGTGCCCGTCCACCTGCACCTGCTGCAGCCCAAAGCGCCCCAGCGTGCGCAGCCGCACGCACTCCAGCAGTGTCTTCAGGCTGATCTTGATGATCCCTGTCAGCACCGACACCTGTGAGAGGGGACAGCAGGGACACATGGCACATGGGCATAGGACTGATGTCCACACAGGATGTGGGGTCCCTGGTCCTGGCTGCTACTCCCGAAAGAACTCGACTGATGTCCACACAGGATGTGGGGTCCCTGGTCCTGGCTGCTACTCCCGAAAGAACTCCCGAGCGTTGGGGACATGTGGTGCATGGACACCCTTGGCGTGGTCGCTACACAGATCCCCCTCCTCCCACCAGAGTCCTGACACCTATGACAGGGGACACTGGGGACATCCTTGTCCTGGTCATCAGCTCCCAGGGACCCCCTAAGCCCTGACATCAGGGACATGTGCTAGTGGGAAGGTGGGCAGTTTGGCACCTCTGGGGATGTTTAAGGAAGGACATGGTGGCGTCCCCATGACCTCACCTTATTGAACTCAACAGGGCTGAAGATGTCAATGCGTTCAGAGAAAAGCTTCTGGATGTTGCTGAGCAGGTGGGTGTCCATGGGGGCACTGAGGACATGGACACAGGGATATCAGGGACTTGACAGAGCCAGGGATGTGGGGACAGGGACACAGGAACCTTTAGGGGCCATGGAGAGGGTCAGAAGATGCAGGGATGCTTTTGGCGACAGAAAGGCAGGGGAATGTCAGGATGATTACAGGACATGGAGGGATGAGACAACTGAGAGTCACAAGGGCCATAGGGATCACCAGGGGATTCTGGGACAGTTGTAAGGAACACAGGGATTGCTGGGACAAATGGGGATCATCATTAGGGAAATCTGGGGATATGGGGACAGCTAAGTGCTGTCAAGATAGTGGGAGGGTATTGGAACAGTCTGGGGACATAAAAAGGGTGACAGGGAAGATGCAGTGGATACTCAAGGAGTGTCAGAGAGCCGAGGGGTGCTGGACAGCCCAGGCAGTGACACAGGGTGTGCCAGGGTGACCCAGAAGTGGCGGGGCTGACCTGGGGGTGTAGCTGGGGGCATAGCGGCCAGGTGCCCGCGAGCTGCTGTAGACGGAGAATGCACGTCGGCTGGAATCGCTGCTCTGTGCCCGCCTCACCCCCTCCTCAAAGAGCTGCCCCACCTGTGGGTAGCACCACATCCTCAGCACCCAAAATCCCCTCCTGGGACCGCCCAAACCACCCAGCATCCCTCAAAGTCTTTGTGACCCTCACACACCCTTCCCCAAAGGGCCACACAGGGATCTTGGGAAAACCCCCTGGACCCCTCTAGGGGTGTCCGACCCCCTCAGCGTTGGTGTCAGCCTGACCTGGACATCGATGGCGGTGATGTCCTCCACCACACGCTTCATGACAGCGCGCACGTTGCGGGGCTCGACGGTGCCCAGCCAGTCGCGCGTCTCGACGCTCTTGCGCAGCATCTGCGCCACGGCCGCGCCCTGCACCTGCACGTAGTGGTCCAGCAGCCGCTGCGCTGCTGCCCGTGCCTCCGCACACAGCGCCGGCCCCGGCGTCACCGCCGGCCCTGAGTCCTGGGGGACACACACGGGTAGGATCAGTGCTCCTCTGCAGCACTGTCACCACTGGGAATATGAGGGGCATGGGGACATGTGGAGATGCTTCCCCTCGCTGTGACTCTACATCTGATGTGCTGGGGGCACAGCGACTTTGGGGACAGGTGGGACACTCTGCCTGAAGCAGCACCACTGCCCCTCTTACATGTCCTTGGGGTTTCAGGGGCTCTTGAGGTCATGCTGAGCCCCCCTGAAGATCCCTCGGGGACATTCAGGATCTCCTTAGGGCCATTTGGAGGTTCACCTGGGGTGGGAACTGCTCATCGGTGAGGGTGAGGATGTAGCTGATGGTGGAGTTCTCGTAGTCCAGGCAGAGACGGGCGAGGAGCAGCAGCAGGGCCGGAGGTGCAGCGGGAGCTCCCCGCTCAGCTGGGCCATCAGCGAAGCCCCGGGCGGTGCGGCACAGCCAGCGCACGAAGGCCACCACCAGTCCCTCACGCACTGCTGTCACACAGAACTCCCCCTGTGCCACAAATGGGGGGAGGGTCACACCCCAAAACCCCCCAAACTTCCCTGTAGGGGCTCCAAACCGCCCTGCGTGACCCCCAACCTACCCTGTGCCACCAACAGATTGCTCCAGTAACCCCCAAAATGCCTCCAGGCCCCCTCAGCCTGTCCAGTGCCCCTCAAAGTGCCCCACCCCACGGCGCCTCACCTTGAAGTAGGGCAGGCTGGCGAAGGCGACGTCCCTGGCGGTGAAGAGCTGCACGTAGGCCAGCACGGCCTTGAGCTGGCCCAGCACAGAGGCGGCCAGCGTGGCCAGCAGGTCGGGGAGGCCGGGCCCCTCCTTACCGGGGGGCCGAGGGGCAGCCAGCGCCTGGCGCACATCACCCAGGCAGCCCAGGAAGAAGGTCTGCAGGGCGCGCAGGTAGCGGTCGACACGCTCACGGGCGGCACGGGCCATCAGCGCGGCGGCAGCGTCGGCGCCCGCGGGCAGCAGCTCGAGCAGCGAGCGCAGCCGGCGGTGGAAGCGGTCGAGTGCCCGCACCAGCAGGGACGTGTCGCCCAGGCCACGCTCCAGCGCCAGCCGCCGCTCCAGCAGCGCGAAGTAGCGGGTGGCCAGCGCGGAGGCAAACGGCTCCAGGCGCCCCGTGTCCTCGCCAAACAGCGTGCGGTATGAGCTGGCCAGCTGGCACAGCGTGCCCACAAAGGCCGAGCTGCCACGGTCCACAAAGTCCAGGATGTCGGAGGCGGGCGGCGGCGGCGTGGTGGCCGTGCCCGAGGGATCGGCTGCAGGCAGCTCGGCCTCCAGCGCCGCCAGCTCGGCCTCGAGGCGTGCGCCCGCCTGGCTCAGGAACTCCTCGCTCAGCTCCTCAGCCGGCTCCTCCAGCTGCAGCAGCATCTCCACACACTCGGTGAGCTCCTTGGGGTCCAGCGTCTCCTCCCTGGTGATTGGAATGGCCCGGGTTACCAGTGGCATGGCAGAAATCAGGGAATAAGCAATAGAAGTTATGACTCCAGAGGGAACACCCCCAAAGCCATCAGCGGGCTCCAGAGTGAACGCACCGGAGGCGTGTGCGGAGGCGCTGGGCCAGGTCAGCCATGATGGCGTGGCTCTCGTCCTCGATGGCACGGAAGGAGGGCAGGTGGCGGTAGTGGCGCAGCACGGCGCGGGCGCGGGCGTGGCAGCGCAGGGCACGGGCGGGCTCTGTCCCCGCCCAGCACCGCAGCCGCCCCGGCACCTCCACCAGCGCCTGCAGCTTCCGCAGCAGAGCCTGCACCCCTGCAGGGACACAAGGTCAGGGTGGGGGAAAAGGGTGGGGACACAAATGGGGCAGGATGAGACATGAGGGGGTGGGACCATCTGCTGGATCTGCCCCCCATGGGGAACACCCACCCCTAGATCTGCCCTTTCCCCCCACATGATTCATCCCAATTAATCCCCCTGGATCTGCCCCCCGGCTGGCCCCGCTCCGTACCGGCCAGCTGGGCGCCGCGGCGGTGCCGGTCCTGCAGTGCGGCACTGACGCGGGCACTCGAGGCGCTGATGGCCGCCATGTTGGCCGCCAGATCATCCATCTCTGCCTCCATGTGCCGGAAATCCACCTTCATCTTCCGTATGGTGTCTGGGGAGCACGAGTCAAGGGCCGAGTCCCTCGGCTGCCCGGGACCCCCCTGGCCCGCCCAGGAATAACACAGCACAACCATAACCCCCCAGAGAAGGCTGCTTACTGGAGTGGCTGTCACTGGTCTCCAGAGTGAACCACCACGTTCCCCAGGGCAGCTTCCCAGTGAGTGCTGCCAGAGTGAACACCCCCAAACTCCCGTTTCCCAGAGCTGCCATCAGCAGGCTCCAGAGGGAACAGCTCACCGGTGGCAGAGATGAACTTGTTGTAGTTCTCGTAGAGCAGGGTCTGCATGTCACTGTCCAGAGCACGGATCTCCCGGCCCAGCGCAGCTTCACGGGCCAGGAGCTGCCCCAGAGGACACTCGCTGCGCACCTGAGGGGACAACAGATGCACATCTGCCCCTAGTTCCCTCCAGGGCCCCCTCTGGAGCCCCCTAAACGAGATCATCCACTGCCCTCTGCAGTCAGTCTGGGACCCTCAGCTGCCCTGCAGCTTATCTGTCCTCCCTGGATTCCTGCCGGGATATGGAAGTGTTTCCCAGGAGAGATCCTGCCCTCCAGGGATCCCCCCCGCGCAGTGCTAACTGCCCCCAATCCAGCTGCTCCAGAACACCTCGGTACCATTCCCATACGGAATCAGTCTCCATAGGAAGCACATACATCCATCAGGTCCCCGAAGAGGCCCTTTCTGGGATCCCCTCAGGACAGTGGGGGCCCTGCGGTCCGCCAGAGTCGGGGCCACCCACCGAGATGCCTCGACACGTTCCCCCGCGGGGCCCATCGGAGTCCCGGAGCCCTCGCCCAAGCGGGGGTGCCCGCGGGAGGGATCTCCTTGGTCACCTTGGTCATGAACGCCTCCGGGTCGAAGTGGGGCCCGTTGATGTCGGTGGGGTCCGGGGCCGCCTCGGCCGCCTCGGCAGTCGACGGGCCATAGTAGCGCTGGAGAGGCCCGTGGGGACGCCGCCACCCGCTGCCCCCCGTGCTTCCGCCGGCGGCCTCGGGGCTGCCTGCGGACCCACTCCCGGCCCCGCTCCCCGCCGTCACCGCCGCCATCGCGCCGCCGCTTCCGCCCCGGCAGTCACTTCCTGACCTCTTACGTCACTTCCGGCGAGGCGTCCGGTTGCCATGGCAACATGGGAAGCCACACGGACATGGCGGGGCCCAGTTACCGGGGCCTGGGGCCGCGACGACGGGGACGGAGCCGCCGAGGCCCGTGTCCTGCTGCGCCCCGGGCACAAGGACTCCCATGAGGACGCACACATGGGTGGAGACACCGACCCTCGAGGGGTGACCGGCCGGTGGCACCCCCAACCTTGCGCCCGTGTCTCCCACTGTCCCTTCTCTCCAGTGTCCACCTGTCCCCAGGCCTGCCGAGTGTCCCTGAGAGTCCCCGTCGTCCCCGTGAGTCCCCACAGCCCCCGTGCATCCCCATGTTCATCTCCCCATGACACCCGGTGGGGTCCTGGGGACCCCCACCCCACCCGAGGGTCCTGCTCCAGCCCCGGGCTCTGGATGATGCTGGAATTGGGTTGTGAGGCCACAGGTACAACCAAGTGATCGACCTTGCACCTCGCGCAAGGAACAAACATTCGGGCTAAAAGGTCTAAAATCAGCTTTATTTACAGCAGGAAAGGCAAAATAAACCCCACCAGGGTGAGGGCTGGGCTGCTCCAGGGGCATTTTGTCGGGAGTCACCTGCTCTGGGAATCACAGGCCACTGATTCTTCCCAAGGGAAAGAGCCCAGAGCTGCCAGTTGCACCAGGAATGCAGGAAGAGCCAGAGGAAGTTCCTGCTGGCTCCCTTCTCCTTGCCCTCCCTGCACCACTTTTTCCCACAGGTGACAAAGAACACACCTAATCCAGCCAGTGTGTGTTTGGTGAGCAGTTTGGTACATGGGACAACATTCCCTTCATAGCTGCAGACCCGAGTTAGCCCAAGGGCAAAGGAATTCCCGGTGGGAACAGGGTGAAGGCAAAGGAACACCCAGCCATCCATGAGGAGGGTTTGCTGGGGAATTTAAATCAGAGAAGGAGGAATGGCTGTCACAGGAAGAGAAATGCAAATAAGCAGACACCCCCCCAAGGCAAGGCAGGGGGTCCTTTTGTACCTTCTAAATTCATAAACAAATCGGCAAATCCCTCCTTGATTCCCCCCGACTCCTGACAGCGCTGCAGGGGGAATTCCACCCCACCTCAACCTCAGCTTCATTGGCACAGTATCTCCCCAGAGTGCTCTAAAACCAGGGTGCCACAGTAACCATGATTAACTGCCACCAGATTTCTTTACCCTGATTTAGTAACGTAATTTGCACATGTGTGGGAAAGTTCTGGAAGGGTCCACTCAAGTGCAAACCCATGTGGTTATGGACTGTGGCCCTCCCCACAGGGTAAAGCCCAGTTTGCCCACAAGGATGATAAAGACAACCAAGGATTTAATCAGAGCCCTGCTCCCCTGCATCTTTTCCCTGTCACAATCTGAGAGTATCCAGGCCCAGATCCGTTGCTAATTTCACCCGAAAGCAGCACAGGTTTCCTCTCGGCCCAGGAATATGGGCCACACGTCCCAGGGAAATGGAGCGGCCACACAGAATGTAAGTCACACATTGGTACTCCCAAATCCCATAAATCAGCATCCTAAATCCTACAGCTCGCAAAGCTCAGCTGGGTTATGCAGGATCCACAAGTCTCCGGATTTGTAAGTTCCTGGTTTTCAGTAAGGGAGGTGATGTGCAAGTGGCCCTTAGAAACAGCCCACGGGATGTGGACAAGGCAGGAGGTCACAGCCTGAGCTGTGACCCCAAAATCATGTTAGGCATGAAGATCCCTTTGGAGCCAAACTTGTTTTGGAAGAGCTGTCTGGGCCCAGCCGGAGCGATGACGAGGAGCTGGAGGGAGGAAAGGTCACTGGGAAAGTGTGTCTGGAAGCTCCTCTGGAAAACGTGTGGACAGGTCTCTGGATGGTGGGGCTGGCCTGTGACACCTGCCGTGCTCAGGGCCCTGTGACACCTCCCAGCCCGGGCTCAGCTCCCCGCCCGGGACACCAGGTAGTAGAGGATGAAGAAGATGAGGATGAGCGCCATGGACACGGCGAGGAGCAGCCGGCGATTGTCCCGGCCGGAGCGCGCCATGCCGGAGAAGCGCTTCACGCTGCCCGTCAGCAGCCCCATCACACTCAGGAAATCCGAGTCCTGGTGGGAAAAGACACGCTGGAGGCGTTGCAGAATCATGGAATATCCTGAATTGGAGGGACTCAGAAGGATGAGCCAGTCCAAATCCAGGCCCTGTACAGGACACCCCAACAATCCCGGTGCTGATTTAGGGATTCTCCCTTAAGGGCTTTTGCCATCCCACCTCTCATCCCAATTCCCTGATTTGAACAGAAAGCCCTGTGTCCCATTTCCCAGGTCCCTACCATGCCATCCAGGTAGCGGTTCTGCTCCTCAGCATCCTTGTCAATATCCAGAGCCAGCTGCAGGGCAAGGCAGGAAACGGACATTAATGATCTTTTAATATCCAGAGAACCTCTAAAATCTGAAATGCAAATTATTGAACAAGCTGCTGCTTTCCCAGCTCCAACAGACACACAGGGCCTTGTCTGGTGCAGGAAAAAAGAAGTTGATTTGCATTTCCCTGTCAGGCAGGTGAACTTTTTCAGCTCTGAAAATAAAGCCTGACTGTCTAAATCTGCCAGGTGGAGAGGGGAGTTTAAACCCTGGGACACAATGGCAGGAATTCAGTCTGCCCCTTTTACATGGTGAGTCATTGACTTCTTTCACAGTTTGCATGAAATTTTTAATGATAATTTAAAGTTTAAAGCTCTAAATCAAAGTGTTTGATGTTAATGGGAGTAAACCAGCTTTAAGAACAGTTACATAGAGATACAGGTATTTTCCAAAATTAATCTACCTGCCTTTTTTTCATAAATTTTTCCCCGAGGAGTTGAGCTTAGCAACACCTCTGTGTTCAGGTGGGACAGGGCTTGGAGCAACCTGGTCTAGTGGAAGGTGTCCCTGCCCATGGGAAGGAGTGGGACTGGATGAGCCTTAAGGTCCTTTCCAACCCAAACCTTTCCACAGTTCCGTGGATTCACAGGTAATCTGAGCCTGTTCTTCACCTCAACACCTGATGTGACCTCGGCACTCACCGACTTCAGCCTGGTGACCTTGCTGGCCAGGCTGTCGGCCATCCGCTTGTTCTCCACATCCAGCAGGTCCTCCATGGCGCTCGGACTCTGCCCTGGGGAGAAGAATGAGGACACACATCATCCCTGCCCTGCCATGGCACAGCTCTGTTCCTGTCACAGCCCCTCCTCGCATGGAACCCTCCAAAATGTCACCAAAACACCCCAGACTTCCCCAAAACTGGCCAGGGGAAGAATCCAGACTTGCACCCTGAATTGCCACCACAGCCCAGCAGCAGCTGTGGGGGTTCCACGGCCAGTGACATCCAGGGATGAGATTTGGGTGAAACCTGGCAAATCCGTGGCCCTTTGCCCCTCGGCTGTGTTGGGGTCTCTCGGCATTGCCCCCCATTGTGGGGGAGCTGGGGGTCCGGGGGGCGGGATTAGGAGTTCCAGGGCAATTAGGGGCTATGGGGGCAGCTGGGGGCTCAAAGGGGTACTTAGGATATATGGGGGGCGCTTAGGGGTTCAAGGGGACAATTAGGGGTTCGGAGGGGGGCAGCCGAGGATCCCAAAAAGGGCCCAGGTGAGCAATTAGGGCTTACGGGGAGGGGCTATTCCCGGGCTGTAGGAGGAAAATCGGGGCACTGCAAGAGGCCCCGTGGGGTTCAGCGGGATCGGGAGCTCCTCCTCCCTCTGAGCCGCTCCAGCCCCTTCTGCCCCCCAAACCTCTCCCTGTCGCTGTCCCTTGTCCCCTCACCTCGGCCCCGCTCCGCCATGGCTGCCCCGGCCCGTCCCGCCCCACCGGGCGGAGCCGCCACGAAATGTCCGCCCGCTCTTCCTCCTCCTCCTCCTCCTTCTCCTCCTCCTCCTCCTCCTTCCCCCCGGCACCGGGACCCTCGGGCCGCTCGCCCGGGCCGGGGCGGAAGGGCTGGAACTCCCTCCCGAGGGATCCCGGGCCGCAGGTACGGCCAGAGCCCTGCCCGGGCACAGGGGCGGGACAGGGGGCTCGGGGAGAAAATAGGGGATTGGGGACAGAAAAGGGCGGGATTGGGGACAAATACAGGGGTTTGGGGATAAGAATAGGGGTCTGGGGATGAAAAGAAGTTTTAGGGAAATAATTAGAGGTTCGGAGGGAAGAAAATAGAGGTTTTGGGGAAAAAAATTTGGGTTTGGGACAAAAATAGAGGTTTGGGGGGGGAAAGTGGGGGTTTAGGGACATAAATAGGGTTTTGGGGATAAAAAAAGAGGGTTTGGAATTTACCCAAAAGGCGGGGGAAGGAGGTGGCAGTGCGAGGAGCCAGTAGAAATATGGAAAAGGGGGATATGCCCAGTGATCCAGTGGTTCATGTCATCCCCCCAAAAGCAGAGGTGGATCCCCTCCATCCCAGCCCCTGTGCTTGGGGATGCTGTGTCCCTGCCCCGAGCCAGCCCAGCCTCCTGTCTGCGCAGCTTTCTGCCTTCCAAAATGCAGGATCTGCCTCTTTTGGTCCCCTCTGGGGCTGCGTGGGCAGGAGTGTGATTCCAAACCACGGGGGCTCTGGGCCTGGGGTCTCGGTTTGTTGAGGTTGGTGTAACCAGCTCAGCCTCACCCTCGTGGCAGCACCGAAGCCGAACACATGTCCGAGCCCAGATCTGCTGGATTTCCCCCCACTGGGAGTCACGTCCCAGCGCCGTGGGCTCGCGTGGCTCCGGGAGCCGCTAAACCGCTGTCGTGTCCAAAATAACCCCGCGGTGCTGCGCATCTGCTCGCTGGCATTGCCAGCAGGGACATCCTCTCCCGGGGGCCGGCCGGCTCCGGACTCGCCTTTTGGCTGCTCCTGCAGGGATCGGCCATAATCCAAGCCGCCACCAAACCCTCCTCGGTCTGCTTCCCACCACCTGCCAAGGTAGCCCCGCCTGGAGCCGGAGGATGCTTTCCCGCCTGGCTGCCTCGCCGCTCCATCCCTTGTCACTCCACGGGAATGTTTCTGGCTTTATTTGTTATTTTCCCCCCTGTGCGGCAGCAGAAATCAGGGCAGGCGGGGAGGAGGAGGAGGAGGAGGAGGCAGGGAGCTATTTCAGGGAGCTGCTGTTATCTGCTCCACGTTAATCCCCAGCTGGTGGGGGGAAGGTTTTCCCTGAGTGCTTTCCTGGGAGGGCATATATTAAACATTGAAAAGCAAAGCGAGGAAGAAGAGGATTAGCAGGAGAGAGAGAGGAAGCTGGCTGCTGGCTTTGCTCAGGTTATCCATCTGCTCCACTTTTATGGATGCAGCAGTGTGAGCAATATCACTCGGGATTTTTTTGTGTTGCATTTTTTCCCTCCTTGCTCTCTCCACCCCTTTCTCTCTTCCCTCTCAGAGATCTGTGTGCTGAGCTGCTTTTCCATCACCCTGGAAATCCCCTCGCTTGCCTTCCTCCGGGTTGTGCTGTAGCCGAGCTGTTGGGATAATGGAGCTCCAGGCTGTGGTATCCACGCTGGAAAGCGGGGAGCAGGACACGGTTCTCAAGGTGCTCCAGGTCTACAACCAAGAGGTGAGTGAGCATCAACCCCTCCCTCAGCTCAGGGACTCCTAAAAGAAATTATTATCCAGATCCCAAGTAAAACCTGGCCAGGAAATAAGAGTCAGTGTGAGGACTGAGTAGGAGGAGCTTTTATGTTGAGGCAGTTTTGGAGGTGCTGAGAGAGTCCAGGGAAGAGCTGCAGGTGAAGCAATGTTAGGATTTGCAAGTCAAAGATGATTAGAGGTGGCTGCTGGGATCTCATATGGGCACGGCTCTGAAAGCAGTAAATAATGAATATAGACTATCAAACCCCAATGATCTGGAAGCAGAGATGGGAATGTTTCTAGCCTTAAAGTAGGAAAAGGTTATCCGTGGTGGTAAATCTCTGCTTGGAGAAAGGAGAGTGGGGGGAGACCTCAGCCATTTACAGCTTCCTCCTGAGGGGCAGTGGAGGGGCAGCTCGAATCTCTGCTCTCTGTGACCAGTAACAGGACCCAAGGGAGCAGCTGGAGAGGTTTAGGTTGGATATTAGGAAAAGGTTCTTCCCCCAGAGAAGAGCACAGAACAGGCTCCCCAGGGAGTGGGCACAGCCCCAAGGCTGCCGGAGCTCCAGGAGCATTTGGACAACGCTTTCAGGCAGAGGGTGGGATTGTTGTGATGTCTGCACAGGGCCAGGAGTTGGACTGAATGGATCCTGTGCGTTCCTTCCAGCTCAGGATATTCTATGGCTCTGTGAAATCCTGTTTGAAACAGGCTCTGGTTGTCAGGGAAATTTCCTTTGGAGGTTTCCCCTGGGAGGGGCTGGCCCTGTGGATCACTCTGACTCACTCTGCACCAGGCTGGAGTAGGTGGAAGCCAGCAAAGGGAAAACCTGAGGAATATTTTGCAAGAGTGTGTGAGAGAGAGTATGTGGAACTATTCCTAACAGTCGGATTTGGAACAGGGAGACACTGGCCAAGAAGGAGCAGGTGTCTGTTAAGGACAGCACTGAGGATTAACAGCACCAGCAGCAGGTGCAGCGCTGGCATCCTCGGAGTGCAGTGTCTGTGTGCCCCCAAACCACAATATTTCCTGCTGGATTCCCCCAGCTGGGTCCTTCCTGGGGTACCGGGCCCAGGGAACTGGAACCACTGGGTTTGCTGGCCCATCTGGAGGAAATGGAGCAGTCAAAGAGGATTATGAAATGGCAGATAAACCTGGCATGGCCTGGCATTGCTTCTGCTGCAAGACTGATGGTTCTGTATCCTTTTCCTGTGGATTTATTTTAATTCACTGTTGTGCACACAGATTTTGCTTGCTGGGAATAAACTACAGCTAAAGCAAAACCCCAGGTGTGGCCAAAATATCCCCAAATGGGATTACAGCCTGAAGAGAGGATGTGCTGAGGGAAGAACAAGCAGCCTGCTTGTGGAACACGGCAGTGCCAGGACTGAGCCATCAGCTCCTGGTGATGTGGATGGATCAGCTCTGGGAGCTCACACACAGCCTGGCTGAAGTACACCTGTCCTGCCCTCACACCTGGGGTTGCTCCAGGCACTGTGTCCATCGCTGCTTCCAGGCGGGACAGAACCAGTTCCATCCCTGGGCTCTTGGTGACTGCACACACATGATCAGTGTCTTATAGATTTTAAGCATTTTCATTCTCCAAGCTGGGATCAAACACTCTCTTGGTATGAACAGGGATTGCCACAGTCACTGGAAAGTGCTGCTTCTCCCCAGGCACCTGGGGATCTCCCGTGCTCTCCAGTTCTATGGGAGCAGGTTTGGTCAGGAAGGAGACTATCAGTGAAGAACAAACAAAATAAATAGCAAGAGAAACACAGTGAATGGAGATCAGGAATGTTTCTTAGTATGAGGACAGGATGGAGTGTGGAGATCCAGTCCCATGTGTTTAAAGAACAACCTGGATAACCACAAGGGTCCATTCCCATGTACCAAGGAGACAGGACTTCTTTTGGTCAGGAGAAGGAATAATAAATATCAAGGGGAGACGTGTAGGCACAGCTCAGTGGTATTGCTGAGCAGGGGAATTACCGGCTCTTATGGGATATTGGGATTGAGATGAATACTCACTGTGCTGCTGCAGTATATAAACTAAATCCATCTGTCAGCTGGCCTGTGGCATTCCACTGGTGCTGTGGATCCAGGGGTGATGCCCATAATGTGGGGGTCAAGACAAACTGTGTGTTTGCTGTTGCAGCACATTTTGGACCCACTGCTTTCCAGCTGAATGGCTCTGCCCTGGTCCCATGGAGTTTTAACCTATTCCTTTTTATGACTGGTTTTGTTTTTCCCACAGAAATCTCAGTGCTTCATCTTTGAGGATGAGGAGCGGGAAGAGAGGAAGGTAGGTACACGCTGCTTGCTGTCCTCTGGTCAGTGTGTAAATCTGCTGCTCTGTACTCATGTCCAGCTGGGCTTGGCAAGCAGCTCCCACAGGAGAGGAAATTAGAGTTTTCCATTAACTTGGTTAGGGAATGGTGTGCCTGGAGTGACTGACTCTGTTTTTTCCATCAGTAGTTGGTGGTTTTGGATAAGGGTTGGCATCTATCTGACACTAGTAATGGTTCCCTGATCCATATAGTCCCAGCCATGGATGTGATCTCTGGTGCCTCTGGACAGGGATCACAGCAGTGCTGGCTCCTGGGGAGGGTGAGGGGCTCTGCTGGGAGCCAGCAGTGGGATTTGCCAGGAGCTGTGTATTAGCAAATCCTTTGAGCTGGTGTAATCTGGCACTTGGAGGGAAGGAACACTCTGCCTGCTCATTCCTGCTCCTGCACCTCTTCGTGCCAGGGCAGGCCTCAGCCTGGCTCTTCTGCCATTAGAATGACTGTTTTCCCTGGGTTATTTTCCAGCTGGCTCAGTTCTGTGGTCAGTTCACTGGTGGATGGTGCCAATGCCTGTGTTAGCACAGCAGGTGCAGGCCAGGCACCCCGGGTGGAGAGCAGGACCTCCTTTGGCTGTGCCAGGGCCAGCTGCTGCCACATGGAGCGTTCCAGGCACAGCCTGAAACGTGGAACTGGATCTGATGAGATCCGAGCTCTTTGCCTTGCACTGACCCGCTGTTTGAGCTGGGACAGTCACCCAGGACGTGCCTTCAGGCACATTGTCCCACTTTTGGGGTGTATGCCATGAACTATGAGATGAACATCACCACTAGTTCCTGGTGCTCGGGTGTTCAGGTGGTTCAGCTTCAGGCACGCACCCCCAGATCTCTTTCCCCTGAGTCAGCTTGAGGCTTTGGTTGCTGGGACTGGATCTGAAACTGTGTCCCTGTGAGGAAGGAGAAGAGGAGCAGCTGTACTTCATCATTTCCACAGGATGTGAGTGTGGGGCACACCATGAGCCTCACGTTAAGGACTGAAGTTCAGTTTTCTTCACTACTTCCCTCAGTAGTTTCATTTCACTAGGGAAGAGTCAGGTTGGATATCAGGAGGAATTTCTTCATGGAAAGGGTGGTCAGGCATTGGAAGGGGCTGCCCAGGGAGGTGGTGTAGTCATCATCCATCTCTGGAGGTATTCAAGGAATGACTGGATGTGGCATTCCGTGCTCTGGTCTGATTGTGAAGGTGCTGATTGGTCACAGGTTGGACTTGATGGTCTTGGATGGTCTTGGATGGTCATCTTTTCCAACCTGGGTGATCATGATTAATGACTAATGATTATGATTAATGACTAATGATTATGATTAATGATTCCAACCTTAATGATTCTCTGATTATTTTGTAGTGTAACCAATGGGGCTGTTAAGGCAGTTACAAACCTCATTTTTTGGGTTCTTTCACTCTTGTAACATCACAGAAAAACCTGTGCTCGGAGCTGCATTGTGTTTGAGGTCTGGTGGGCTCTGGTGAGTGTGTGTGGGTTCCTGGTGTGATGTGAAGTGCTGCCACACGTAGTTCAGCCTGAGTTGCTGGTGTCTGTGAGGCCTTACCTGTGCTCACCATTCCCCATGAGCTTTGCAGCTCCTGTGAATTGTGTTAGTGGGGCTCTGCCAGTCTGTACCCATGGAAGATCTGGGCCAGTAGGTCTCCAGACAGCACTGAAATTAAGGAGATGCTGCTTATTTGAATCTCCTGAGGTCTCTTCACCTCTTTTCCCAAGGCATCAGGTGCTCTCCTCACCTCCCTTGGGTCCTGTGTCCCTCCCTTGTGCAGTGGGCAGGTGAGCCCTGTCAGCCTGAACCATCCTCACCAGGGCAGAGCTACAACAGTGACCTGTTTGTGCTCTCCCTTTGCACCCAATACCCTCTGCAAGATATTTTTTCCTGGTTGTTCTTGCCCAAACTGGTCAGGGTCAATGCCAGAGCCAGGCGCTTCCTGAGCGCTGCTGAATGCACACCTGAGCAGGCCCGGGTGACGCTGCTGTTGTCCAGGGCAGAGCATGCCAGGGCCATAGGAAGCACTGGGAAGTGTCAGTGTCCACAGAATTGCTTGTTTCCAACTGCACAGAAAATGGCCCAGCTGCTGATCAAGTTCTTGGAGAGGGAGCTGCAGCCATCCTGCCAGGTCACCTGCCTGGAGAGCATCCGCATCCTGTCCCGGGACAAGCACTGCCTCGACCCTTTCACCACCAAAGAAGGCCTGAAGACCCTCTCCAGGCACGCGGGCATCGATTACTCAGAGGAACTCATCCGGGAGGTCCCAGACTTGGATGTAATCCTGGAATCCCTGAAATGCCTGTGCAACATTGTGTTTAGCAGCGCCATGGCGCAGGAGCTGACGGCAGAGGGGCGCATGGTGGTGGGGCTGGCCCGGCGCATCAAGCTCTACAACGAGCGGAGTCTTCCTCACGACATCAAGTTCTTTGACCTGCGCCTGCTGTTCCTGCTGACAGCCCTCAGGGTGGACATCCGGCAGCAGCTCGCCCAGGAGCTCCGGGGAATCAGCCTCATGACGGACACCCTGGAGCTGACCCTCGGGGTCAAGTGGTTGGACCCCTACGAAGTCGCCACTGAGGAGGGACTTCTCCCACCTTTGCCTCGGCAGGAGACAGAGCGAGCCATGGAGATCCTCAAAGTGCTCTTCAACATCACCTTTGATTCCAGCAAGAGGGAGGTGGATGAGGTGAGCTCCTTGGGCCTTTGGTATCCACATGTCTCTGGGCTCTGGCTTTGCAGTTTTTCTTCTCCCTTTCATTTTCTCATGTCCCAGACTGGTCCTTGTGCATCCTCAGGGACTCGGGTGTCCTTGGGACATTGCTCTGTCCAGTGCAGTATTATCCCTTATTTGCCTGTGCTTTTGGAGCATTCCCAAATGGAGAATTGAGAGTCTGCTTCCCCTGGAATGCCCTGCAGTCCATGATCAGGCTGCTGGAGGGGGGGATAGGCTGTGGGATGTGTGGGATTCCCTTTACTGATCAAGGTGTTCCTTTCTCTATGTTGGGGCCAGGAAGATGCTGCTTTGTACAGGCACTTGGGTGCCCTCCTGCGCCACTGCCTCATGATCTCTGCCGATGGCGAGGACCGCACTGAGGAGTTCCACAGGTCTGTGTTGGGAAGAGCTTCACCTGGAGCTTCACCAGCTCCCCCAGGCACATCCTGCCTGACCTTGGGGGATTGGGAGGGACCGTGCTGACCAGCAGCTCTTGGGTTTAGCCTGGGGATCCCTCATGCTGCTGGAACTCAGAAACAGCCTTTCCCGCCCTGGGAATGCCATGTGGGAATGCCATGCCCTCCTGGCCCCGGAGATCCTCTTCCGTGTCCTGTGTCAGGCTGTCCCAACAGTGACATCCACGTCAGTGGGCAACTGGCCAGAGAAGAAGTGTGCTGCTTTAAAATGTCCATGAGGCCATGAGGTGGCCTTAATTAGTCTTAAGCCACGCTGAGAAATTGGCTGTGTCATGTTGCCAAGCATTATTGGTGCAGGGGTTTCACCTTGGAGCAGGTGACACCACCCTGTCCCCAAGAATACATAGGGGGATTCTAAGCAGTGCTGGCATGGAACATCAAGATTAGGAGTGACACAGGAGACTCAAGACAGACCTCGGACCACACAGACTGGTCCTGCTTAGCTCCCTGTTAAGATCTATGGGTTCTCAGATGTCACTTCGGACTCTGAGCATATGGTTTGCTGTCCAAAAAGCATCTTAAGTTATCCTCTTTCAGTGGTGTGATGAGCTTGAGATGCTCGAGGAAAACTCAGATCACAGGGTTCTCATGCTCCTGCAAGTTAATGACAGGCCTTCATTTCTGCAGAGCTGAAAAACTTCTGTGAGCAAAGCTCCATCACTGTGTGTTCACTTCTCTTTTTCACCCATGCAGCCACACGGTCAACCTGCTGGGCAACCTGCCCCTGAAGTGTCTGGATGTGCTCCTGACTCCCAAAGTGCGGCCAGGCTCGCTGGAGTACATGGGTGTCAACATGGATGCGGTCAGCATCCTCCTGGACTTCCTGGAGCGGCGCCTGGACAGAGTGAGTGCTGCTTCTTCTTCCCACAGGTCTTCCCACACAGGCTGTGCTCCCCACAGGCACAGTCTGCTCGCTGCGACCTGGGACCGATCCAGCCGGGCTGACGTGGCAAAATTGAGGGATGGGTACGATGGAGTGCCCAGAATAGATTTTAATGTTGGTACAAAGTGTGGTCCGAGGGGCTCCTTCCAAAGACCAGGGGACATCGTGAGCTTCACAATGTAAAGGGATATCTGAGAGCAAAGGTCCAATCACGGCCACAGGACAGGGTTTTGACCTTATAAGTCTAGGGTCCTGCCTATTCTGGGATGACTCTATTAGCATCCCTTCAGCACCCCGCCTCCCAAGCTTCAGGTTTATTCTCTCAGTCTCAGGAATGCAGTCCCATCTAATTGGGTTCCCACACAGGTCCAGAGCACCTTTCTCTCAGCCTGGAAGAGCCTGGTGGTAGCAGCACGCTTGCTTTGAAGTTAGCCCTTTGTAGGAGGGACAGCTTTTGGCAGAGCTATGGTTGGTGGGACTAAACCAACATCCCTGAACTGGGAAGGTGACTGCTGTTGCTTTGAGGGCTGCAGGCAGTGAGATCAGTGGAACAGTGGATAATTAGCTGATAATTAACTGGGTGATTGACAAATTAGCTCTGTTTCACTCAGCAGTGATCCAGTGGGCGATTCTGGAAACCTGAGTTCATGTTATTTTCAAGCTGACTACAGTTTTCAGCCTCTGGAGCTGATGCAAAGGGCCTCCACATTTTACCGCTGCATTTCTCTGCCCTGGATGCCCTGCCCAAATATTTCTGGCACTGCCTGTGGGGAGGAAGGAGTCACTAATGCTTGTGGCAGAGGTTGGGAAACTCCATGTCCATCCGTCTCCCTGATGGTTTGTGCTTGTGTTCTCCAGCATGAGCCAGGCAAGCTGAGCTCAGCATGACTGAGGTGCTGCTCCTAATGGGGATGTTTCTGCAGGGCCACAAGCTGAAGGAGAGCTTGACCCCTGTGCTGAACCTGCTGACAGAGAGTGCCCGAGTCCACCGGCAGACCAGGAAGTTCCTGAAGGCCAGGGTATGCTGCGCTCAGCCCCACGTCCAGGGCTGCTGCCCTGAGGGGAGGGGAGGCGAGCAAAACCCTGCTCATGGCCACCAGACACCTCTGCTGTGGGTGGCTGAGGGCCTTTGGTACCCACAGTGACCTGTCACCCTCGCTGTGGCCCTGCAGGTGCTGCCACCGCTGCGGGACGTGCGGAACCGGCCAGAGGTGGGGAATTCCCTGCGGAACAAGCTGGTGAGGCTCATGACGCACATCGACACCGACGTCAAGCACTGCGCCGCCGAGTTCCTCTTCGTGCTCTGCAAGGAGAGCGGTGAGTCCTGGGGGGCTTCCACAAGGAGACCCTGGGATTGGGACCCTCTGCAGGGCTTCTGCCTTCCCTTGGGACCGCCCTGCTGAGTGGGGAAAAGGGGAGAGCTCCAGGAGCTCTGTGGGAAGGAGCTGGTGCCTCTCAGGCCAGCGGTGAGGGACGAGCTGTGCTGGAGGACACCCCAATACCCTGCACACGGCCTGAGCCATGTTCAGCTCCCACACATGGGCCTTGCTCCCTGTCAGCATCTCTGTGTCTCCGTGGTCTGGAGACATGGCACAACGGTGCTGCTGGGAACACGGGGCTGGAGGCAGCAGGGGAGCACAGGGTGGTTTCTGTCCCTTCTCCCGGCAGTATCCCGGTTTGTGAAGTACACGGGCTACGGGAACGCCGCGGGGCTGCTGGCAGCACGGGGCCTCATGGCCGGTGGCCGGGAAGAGGGGGAGTACTCTGAGGATGAAGACACGGACACAGAGGAGTACAAAGAGGCAAAGCCCAAGTAAAGAGATCTGCTCCCCCTCTAGAGCTCTGCTTCTCCCATACCTTCCTCCTGCTACTGCTTTATCCCTTTACATGCACCTCCTGCCATCTCCCTGTTCTGCTCTTCCACATGCAGCAGGGGTGGAAGTGCCTGTTTTTCCTATCTCTCTCCTCAGTGAGAGCTCAGTGTTGCTATACCCAGCTGGTTCCTCTTTTTCCCTTCCCCCACTTTCTTTTTCCCTTCCCTCTTTTTTTTTTTTCTTTCCCTTTCTTTTCCTCTGCAGTGGGTGGTATCTTGAGGGTGGGGGGTCCAGGCCTGTGCCTACCCATGTGTCCCACACACACCTGTCCCTGCCTGTTGGGTTTGTTGGGATTTTCTCCATTACCTTTTGCCTCCTGCCTTGAGGTGAGAGAGGAAATGTCACCTGCCCTCATGTACCTCATTTCCATGGCACTGTGGCATTGTCAGGAGGGGATGTTAGAGAAAAGGGAGGTGTTTGTAAGGATATAGGTCAGAAGCCCTAGTAGCACTGTGATGGCACTTGGGGCTCAGGGCACCAGCAGCGGTGACAGCCAGTCCTACTGTGCCATTCCTCTGCTCCATGAGGCTCAGAAGGATTTCAAACAGCCCTTTGTCACCTGCTGTCCCCCTCCTGAGCCCCGGCCTCACTGCTCTCTTTGCAGCATCAACCCTGTGACAGGACGCGTGGAGGAGAAGCTGCCCAACCCCATGGAAGGGATGACAGAGGAGCAGAAGGAGCATGAAGCCATGAAATTGGTCAATATGTTTGACAAGTTGTCCAGGTACTGGGACATGGTGCATGTTGGGGGTACATCTGTCACAAACCTTCCTTTGGTTGAGTTTCCAAGGCCTGAAGGGATCGAGGAGAGCGAGTGGCAGGGGATACGTGGGGAAATTCTTCTCTCAGCATGAATTCATTCTCTCAGAATTCATTCTCTCATGGCCTTATGATGTGCAAGGGAAGCACTTCCAGCTCCTCCAGCTTTGGCATGAAGGGACACTGTGGATTTCCTAGCTGTGCCTGCACTGTTCCCAAGCCCCTGCTGCTCCCCAGCTTTGTCCAGGTGCTTGGGAAGGACAACAGCCTCTGTCCTGGCAATGCTGCTCGGGGGAAGCAGCATTTTGCAGACAGGCAGGGGGACAGATGGCAGCTAGTGCCACCAGCCACTTTCCCTGTTGGAGTGCTTTCTCCAGTCATCTTTGACCTAGAGCAGCCCAACTGAGTCCAGGCTTTCAGGAGTAGGAGGGAAGTAACTCCATCGTGTGTTGGAGGGAGAGGAACATGGACACCAGTGCCAGTTTGCCTCTGGGAATCCTGAACCACACAGAACAGGACTCTAGAAAGCAGCCTATTCCAGGAAATAGGATTGTGCTTTCAAGCCATTGCTTTGCCGTGCTGGAAGTTTTAGGGCTGTCCTCACTTCTCAGAAGGGATCTTTAGTGGTGCCGGGGGAGTTCCAGGCCATTTCCACAAGCCCCACGTTCCTGCTGTATTCCTGGTGTGTTCCCGTGCTCTGCTGCAGCTCTGCCTTACCTTTCCCCTCTCCTCCTGGCTGCAGGGAGAAGGTGATCCAGCCCATGGGCATCACTCCGAGCGGCAACCTGGCGCCCATGGAGAACGCCATCCGCAACATCGCCGACGAGCGCTCGTCCTCCGACTCGGACCTGGGGCTGGACTGACCCGGCTCCCGCCCCAGCCACGGAGAGCCAGGCTCCAGCCGCTCTCCCTCGGAACTGGTGCTGCACCCAGGGGCTGGCACTGTGCCAGGACTCGCCCTGTGGGATCCGGATCCAGCCTGGAACCCTCACAGCCCACCACATGGAACACCTGCCTCCTTCCCAGCTCCATAGCCACCTCTCTTTCCAGAGGTCTCTGTGACCTGGCTCCACCTCGGTCTCTCCTGTCAGCAGCCTTGAGGATTTCACACTCCAAATTGCTTCCAGGACTCTCCAGTAGGATTTTTGGTTTCTAATTGTGTGCTGTTTGGGAAGAAGGGTCAGGGGGAGGCTCTTCCTGCCACTTCATCAGGGTTCAGTGATCCATGGAGCCTCCTGTGTGCGCGTGGCTGTGTGTGTGCCCGGCCCCACAGCGTGGGCTGCTCCCCGGGAATGCTGTGGGAAGGGGGGCTGCCAGAGAGGGGTGTGGGCCTCCAGTGGGAGTGGGATCCGCAGGGCATGGTGCAGGTGGCTGTATCCATGTCCGTGCACTCCCGGGATGTGGGTGAGCAGAGCAGAGCTGGTGAGGCCTTGGAAGCTTCCAGCATTCCAATGGCTGCAGGAGAGAGCGCGCGGGCGGCTGCCGGGAACGCTCCGATGTCCCTTCCCTGGCACTGGGCACTGTCCCTGTCACCACCCAGCTGGGTTTGGGCATTTGCCTCTCCCCACCTCCTGCTTTCCAGACAAAAGGCCAATACCTGTGCTCTGTCTTTGTCTCCTCCTTGCTGTCCCCAGGTCACTGTGTCCCCCAGGGGCTGCTGTCGGGCCTGGTGCAGATCTGTATTTTTATTCTTGTTTTCTTTGGAAAGAAAATCTTCCCATTTGTCTCATGTATCCAAGTTCCCAAACCTCCTGTCACGAGTAGGAATGCACAAGTGATGCTAGAATAAAGCCAACCTGACACATGGGAGTGTGGCCGTGATTCCTCCGAGCAAGCAAATCCCAGCGCCTGCCCCTGTGGCAGAGGATCCCAGGTGTTCCTGCTCATGTGTCCTTAGGAACTGAGGGTGTTCCTGAACATGGTCTAGGAGGTGAAGAGCCGGAGGGGTGCTTTGTTTGGTTTTCCAGTTTCCACTGCTGAGGTCCCTTGAGTCCAGCTCTGGGCCCCTCGTGGCAAGGAGGATATTGAGGGGCTGAAGTATGACCAAGGAAGGGAACGGAGCTGGGAAGGGTCTGGAGCACAAGGAGCTGAGGGGGCTCAGCCTGGAGTAAAGGAGGCTGAGGAGGGACCTTCTGGCTCTCCACAACTCCCTGACAGGAGGGTGCAGCTCCCAGGGAACAAGGGACAAGCAGAAACAGCCTCAAGCTCTGCAGGCGTGGTTCAGATTGAACATCAGGAAGAATTTCCTCATGGAAAGGGATGTGAGGCATTGGAAAGGGTTACCCAGGGAGGTGGTAGAGGTGTCCAGGGAAGGCCTGGATGTGGCACTCAGTGCTCTGGGCTGGTGACAAGGTGGGGATCAGTCACAGGTTGGACTGTAATGATTTTGGAGGTCTTTTCCAACCTAGATGATTCTGCCTTTCTGTTTAGTTCCTGAATGACCCCCAAGTGCCATTCCAGGACGCTGTGCTGGGACAGCCCTGCTCTATCACAGTGTGAGCTTTTAGGCCAATTGCATCTTTCTCTTTTTTTCAAACTGGCAAAACCCACTCCCACTGCCCTTCTGTGTGTGCAGACACAGACCCCTGATCCCTTCCCAGCTGTTGAAGCTTTCCCAAGCTTTCCGTACAAAAGGAAAAGGGGCAGGGTCTGGTGTTTTTAATGCAATTGGTTCTGATACTGTTTCAATTTTCCAGAGTGCTTAAATCCCTAAGAACAGCTGCCAGGCCTGGCCTGGAATGCCCTGGAGCAGGGGCTGAGCTTGGCACTGAGTGTTTTGGGAGGTGTTCATAGAATCATGCAACTCTGTTTTGGGGGGAAGCAGGGGATGGTTAAAAATCAAGTCCCCACCATTTCCAGTGTGGATGTGCCACCAGGCTCTGCATTGTGTTGTGGCAGGTGTGGGACAGAGCAGGATGTGGCAGCAGCCCTGTGACACTGCCACCCCCCAGGATGGCATCTACCGCCCAGAAAGGCGCTTGTGTGAGGGGAGAAAAGGAGAAAAAAGGTATCAAAAAGCGGGTGAAAGAAGCAGTGGTGGGGAAGAAGGTGTGACTTTACAAAAAAACCCCTCAGGTGATATCCAGAAACGAATTATCTCTCTTTATTATTAAATAATTAATCCTCCAGCGATTCAGAAATTCCCCGGCAGCTTGAGCTGGAATGGGAATGGAGGACAGCCCCCCTGTTCCTGGCTTGTCCCCTGATTAGCAGAGATTTCATGGAAGACTAAACACAGCCTGCAGCAGCTGAGGATCACAGCCAAGGGAACAGTGGCTGGGGAGGAGCTGTGACAGGAACTGGATGCTCAGCCCAGTGGGAGCTGGAAAATACTCTCCAGTCTGTCCTGGCCTGACCTTCATGGTATTCCAGCTCCTGCTCCATGGAACCAGTGCCTCTGAGGGGCTCTGGGATGGATGACTCAGAAGAAGGGAGATCCAAACAGCCAACTACAGACACAGAGTTCATCAGATTTACTGGCATGAGCCCCCAGGCCCTCGGACATTTGCTGGTGACACTCATGGCTGGATGTCCTCAAGTGACGCGCTGAGGGGCGACAGGAGCACCTTCCTACTTATCCTTGGCATCCAGCTGGAAACAGAGACCACAGAGTTTGCCAGGGAGCATCAAACATTCCAGCCCCAGCACCATGCCCACAGGTTTGACAGAATCCTGGAATCCAAGGATGGTTTGGCTTGGAAGCAACCTTAAAGCTCTTCCAGTCCCACCCCTGGCCACGGACAGGGACACTTCCCACTAGTCCAGGTTACTCCAAGCAACTGTTTTTCCTCTATCACAGTTGCATCAGCATTATCCCTCAGGGATTCAGAGCAGCACAAGCATCAAGCCAAGGGCTGGCTGGCTGGTCCCCAAAATGTTGGTACTGAAAAAAGGCTAAGAATTCCTACTCATTCCTGCCACATAATCTGAGGGAAGAACAACGTGGATGTTACAATTGCAATCTTGAAGCCAGGTTTTATGAAGCACATTTGGACAATGTATGCCTAAAAAATACTGCTGTGTTTTATGTCAAATGTGGAAAAAACCTCCCAGTGGTCTAAAGGAATGTAGTAATTAACATCAGCACTGAGCTCCAAGTAATTATGAGCTTGTTCCCCTGCAATTTCTCACTCTTGAAGATCCCAGAAGGTTACAGATTTGAGAATGGTGGGGAAAAAATGTCTGTTTAAGGATTCATCACTGCCAAGTGGAGCCGGAGCAGGAACCCCACTCCCTGTCTGGCCACAGCATCTCTGGTTGGGTCTCAGCACAACTGGAGCCTCCCTTCCCTACATACTGCTCCAGAGGAACCTCTGGAAGTGGAAGCACAGCCATGAAGGGACTGTAGGGAGCAAGGGTTTCCAGCCCCTCACAGCCGAGGGAAGCGCTGCCTATGGAACATCCCGGTTTTGTGCTGAGCTTCTACTGCCTCATGGCTCAGCACTACTGGCCAAGGGGATTTCCTGTCTGCTTACTCCCACCTCCTGGAATCTGCACCTCCAGCTACAGAGCTTGTCTGAGAACAAATCACACACCAGGTGATGTAACTGGAAGCTTTTCAGTCCCTGAGAGGGTCACTGCTTTCAGCCCAAATCCTGTCCTTTTCCATGTTCCTAGTTCATCTGGAACTGGCAGATCCATGTCTGCCACAGACACATTCAGCCCACAGCGCTGTGCCCTGGCACATTGGTTGTGAAGCAGCACTCAGGTTTGGGTTGGGTTTTTTTGCACTTTTCTGTGCAATGTGACCCCAGCAAGCACAAACCCACTCCCCTGAATTAACTCCAGCACAGGGAACGCAGGGGCTGAGGGGAGAGCTGGGGGTCTGAGCCTCTTCCTACCTTCTCATTCTCCCTCTGGATCAGTGCTTGCATCTCGTCGTTCCAGCCCAGCAGCTCCACCAGCTTCTCGACGCCGCCGACCACGTCCCCGAGCTGGGCCACGTCGTTGTGGCGCTGCTGCCACGAGAAGGGGCCCACGAGCTCCCGGTTGATGAGGACCCGGGGCACGGAGCTCCGCACGGCTCCAGCCAGGCTGGCAAAGGGCTCCACCTGAGGGGGGGACCGAAGGGGCACAGGGACAGTCACCCCAACCAGGGGCACCAGTTCCCGGCACTCTCGGCTTGGAACTGCTCAGCCGACCCAGCTCTGAAGAGGTCACAGGGTCACCAGTTGCCTGGTGGCCTGTCCTCAGCTCTCCAGGTGCCCACCTGGTTTCCAGAGGGTCCCTCAGAGCACCTCCACCTTATTTCTTACCCTCCACCTCAAATTTCACATCTCTAATCCATTTTCTCGCCTGCTCTAAGCCCTCTCTCCCCTTCAGGCCCTGTTTTCCATGTGCCTTTTTCCCAGACCTCCAGGGATGTCCCGATGACGAAGAGCAGGTCTGCCATGGGGAAGTCTGTGAGGTGCAGGAGGAAGCGCTGCGGGAGCTGCTCCCCGAAGAACACGATGTCAGGCTTGACGACTCCGGTGCACACAGGGCAGCGAGGGATCCTGTCCCCCATGACATCTCCCTGAAGGGAGAGACCCCAAAACTGCCTGTCACAGGGAGTTCAGAACCACCACATGTCCTCAGAGCAACGCCCAACCCCAAACCCGGTCCCCTCCATAAACCTCTTGTCCCCGAGGGCAAAAGAACAGGTTTGGACCTGTCATTACTATAATAATTAATGCTTCCTTGTGTTAATTGTGTTGATGCCCGGCTGAACCCACTCACCCTGAAGTCCTCTCCGGGGAAGTTCCTCTGACACACCATACAGGTGGCAGTGGCAAAGGTGCCATGGGCTTCCACCAGCTTGTCAGGAGGGATCCCAGCCACTGGAATACAGTGTGTGGGAAAGGACTGAGCCAGAGCCTCCCTGTGTGCGTCTCCCCAATCTTGCTTCTCCCCTCAACTCCTGGTGCTGCTGCTGGAGATGGGAAGAGGGCGCTCACCTCTCTCCAACCCGTCGATGTTCTGGGTGTAGAGGCGCAGGAGCAGCCCCTTGTCGTGCAGCAGCCGGAGGAAATAGTGGGCGGAATTGGGGCGGTAGTTGCCGGGATAGAGCTCCTTGGCCAGGGTGAAGAAGGGCTTGGGGTTGATGAAGAAATACCTCAGCTCAAAGATGGCCTCAGGGTAGGGGATGTCGTACTGCTCCAGGTTGTTGTACAGGCCGCTCCCGGGAGACCTGTGGGGACACGGGGTAGCTGAGAGGGGCTGGAGACAGGATCCCAGGATCGATGAGGTTGGAAAAGACCTGCAAGATCATCAACCTGTGATGCATCATCACTGTCAACAAGAGCACCGAGTGCCATGTCCGGCCGTTTCCCGGACACCTCCAGGGACGGTGACTCCAGCACCTCCCTGGGCAGCCCCATCCCATGTTAATCATTTCCATGGACAAGACCTCAGCCCTCCAAGGACACAGAGGATGGAGACATCACCTGAAGTCCGGGATGCCGCTGGGTGTGCTGATCCCGGCGCCAGCCATCACCACCACGCGCCGACATTCCTTCTTCCGGAGCAGCTCAGCCACATCCTTCAAGGTGAGCTTCTGCTTCCCCTTGTCACCTCCCCATCTGCCCAAAATGCCTCTGGCAGCTGCACTCAGACAGAAGGGTCTGGAGCCTTGGATCCTGCTTGGCACAGGGGGAAGCACAGCACTGAGAGAACTGACAGTGACTTTGGCTCAGGGGGGAGAAAATCAGCCCAAAATTCCACAGAAAGCTCTTCTCTGGGCAGGACTGTGCTCGGGCTTCACTAGGAGAAGGCTTGGCTGTTAGTCTGACCCACACCCTGGAGCAGATGTGTCCCTCTGCAATGCCTTATGTGAATCTAAGATACCGGTATTCCTGTGAGAGGGTTTTTTTGGACAGGGATGGACACAAGGCTGCACCCACTGGGAATCACCAGTCTCAGTGTTGATTTGCATTCCTCTGGGATCCAGGAGACCCTGCTGTGTCCCGAGTTCAACAAGTTTCTCTCAGGGTGGCATGTCACCCTGCCCAGGTGAGCAGAGACACTGTCATTTCCCTGTTCCCCCCGTTGGGCTCTGTGTGTCCTTGTCCAAAGGAATCAGAGCCCTGTGCCCAGCTGGGCTGGGAATAGCCATTATCATCTGGGAACAGTCATTAGCAGTTCGGGAACAGTCATTAGCAGCAGGGAACAGCTTCTCCCAGAAAATTAGTGCTGCTGGAGCAGGGCATTGTGCACAGTCCAGACCAGGCATGGGGAGAGCCAGGAGAGCTTGGCAAGCCCGAGGAACTTGGACAGAGCTGGAAGTGTCTCCAGGCCTCAGGGTGGTCAGCTCTGCCTTCCTTGGGATGTGCCAGTTCCTTCGCATGACACTGCTGTCCCAGGGATGTGACACTGCACTGCCCTAGCCTGCTGTCTCTGCCTTCCAAGAGATGTAACACTGCCTTCCCTGGGATGTGTGACTTGCCTTCCTAGGGAGGTGCCCCTGCACTGCCTTTCCCTGCTGTCAGAGGGACACAGCTCTGCTTTCCCAGGAATGAGACCCTGCCTTACCCTGCTGTCACAGGGACGTGACACCACACTGCCTTTCCCTGCTGTCACAAGGATTCGGCTGTGCCCTATCAGACCGGGATCCTGGGGAGCTGAGCTCGGAGTCTTGGAAAACACTGAGATTTCCCTGGCAGAGCCCTGCTCTCCAGGCTCCCAGGCCAGCCCTGCCTCACAAGGTGATGCCCCTGCTCAGACAGCGACGGGACATCCCCCATCACGGGAGCACATCCCATCCCAACACCGACTCCCGTCCTCGCGTTCCGCAGGGATGCTCCAGCCCCCAGCCGGGCATTCCCCACCTACCTCCCGGCTCCGCCGCCGGCCAGCCCCTTCCCGTCCCCGCCGCACCGGGCGGCCCGTGCCGCGCTGCCGCCGGCGCCATGGCAGGGCCCGCGTTCCCACAGGCTCCTCCAGGCTGCAAGAGAGCAGAGCGGTGCTGGGGGCGGCCCGGGGGTCCCGGGGCTCCCCCCGCCCCCGGCGCTCACCGGCCGCCAGCAGCGCCCGCGCCCCGCGCTCCATCGCCGCTACCGCACTGCCGCGAGCGCGCGCGCCCGCGCTCCCGCCACCCGCCGCCGCTCACCCCGCCCGGGGCCGCTCCAGCGGTTCCGGCGGTGCGGGCGCGAGGAGAGGCGGCGGGGGAAGGCCCGGGGGTTGGAGGCGTTGCCGTGGCGACCGCGGGGCGCCGCGGGACCGGCGCGAAGCGAGTGCGCGGCGGCGGCGGGCGCGGGGCGTTACGGTACCCGGCGTGCCCCGCGCGGCCGGAAGTGAGTGCGCACGGCGGGGACGGCGCGGCCTCCTCGCTCCGGTCCCGTCCGACCCCGTCCCGGTCCCGGTCCCGGCCCCGGCTCCGTCCGGGCCCCGCCGCCGCCATGAAGGACGTGCCGGGCTTCCTGCAGCAGAGCCAGAGCGCGGGGCCGGGCCAGGCCGCCGTGTGGCACCGCCTCGAGGAGCTCTACAACAAGAAGTGAGCGGGGACGGGGTGCTGGGGATCGCCCGTCCCGGCTCCCGGAGCCGAGCGCGGCCGGGCCCGCCCGGCTGAGGAGCCCTCGCGGGGCCCCGCTGGACCCGCGTCCCTTTAGCCGCCTCGTTTGTCGGCCGGGAGGTGACTCCGGCGGTGTTTGTCCCTGTCAGGGGGTGCCAGCCCCCGGTTCGCCCCCGATCCGCGCCCTCGTCAGGCGCTGCACGGTGCGCTCGGCTCGGTCCGGCGCTGTTGGGCTCACGGGGGTGTTCTGTGTCCCTAGGCTGTGGCACCAGCTCACCCTGCAGGTGCTGGACTTCGTGCAGGACCCCTGCTTCGCCCAGGGAGATGGGCTCATCAAGGTGAGCATGCTCTTCCCAGCTTTGCTGTTTATGTGTACCAGGAAACACTCGGCCTGTGGGTTTTCTCTTTCCTAATTCTCTTGGAGAATTGCTGACCAGGGTGTGTTCAGCTCCCGGGGTGTTTGCACTGGTGACTGTATGAAAATTCTGCTAAAATCAAATGTCTCGGGTTCAGAAGCTTCAAAGTGATTCTTCACTCATCTAAAATTTTTATTTTGGGCAGTTTCAGGGGGATTTTTTTTTTTAAATTTATTTTCATTCCATGCTTTAGTAAGAGGTTTGGAAGTGCGGGATGGGTTTTCACTGGAAGAAGCCTGTGGGGCTAGAATTAGATAAAATGAGCAGTTCTGGGTTCTGAACAGTGCTGGAATTTCTGTATGGGATGCCCAATTTTCTGGAAAAATCATAGGATCCTCTAATGGTCTGGGTTGGAAGAGACCTCGAGGATCATCATGTTCCACCCTCCCTGGAAGGGACCCTTTCCACTAGCCCAATTGGCTCAGAGCCCTGTCCAGCATTTCCAGGGATGTTCAAATGAGCTGAATAGAGAGGAAATATGGTGAGAAGCTCTGAACCGGGGCTTCCTTTGCCCTGAGTGTCCCTGTCCTTGTTCCTGCAGCTCTACGAGAACTTCATCAGCGAGTTTGAGCACAGGTGAGTTACTGGGGGTCACCTGGGAGGGGCTTGGGGGTCACCTGGGGGGCTTGGGGGACCCTTGCTGACTCTGAGCTGCTCCGTGCAGGGTGAACCCCCTGTCCCTGGTGGAGATTATCCTGCACGTGGTCCGGCAGATGACAGGTGCGTGTCCTCCCCTCTTCCCTGCCCTGTTGTTACCTCTGGAATGCGGCCAGGGACGGGGCAGTCTTGGATGGGAAGTTGTTTTGCTTCTGCTGTGTGGGGAAGGGAAAGTGCTGGCTTAAAAAGATTAAAAAGCTTAAGTTATTGTTAATCCCTGGAGTAGGAAGTCCACAGCTTCCCTTCAGAGGTGGTTGGTGAGGAAAAGGCTGGCTTACCTGGCAGAACCTGCTGCAGGTTGAGGGTGGGTACACCATGGAAAACCTATATTCCAGCCTTCAGGAATCCTGTAAAAGGTGTCTTGGTAGGTGAGGTTTAGCTTCATGAGAGCTGCTCATTTAAATCTATTTTTCCCTCTGCTCCAGATCCCAATGTGGCCCTGACTTTTCTGGAAAAGACCCGGGAAAAGGTATGTTGGAAGTTGTTCTTGGTGTGTTTTGCCTCCAAGCAGGCCAAGAGTCACTGCATGTGTCACCTGTGCTGGAGAGCAGCACATTTCCACAGGGATGGAATATGGTTACAAGTGACATTTATCCAGCCCCTGGAGCACACCTGGCTGCAGGTGACAGTCTGAACAGGTCTCTGTGTCCCTGCAGGTGAAGAGCAGCGATGAGGCTGTGATCCTGTGCAAAACAGCCATCGGGGCCCTCAAGCTCAACATCGGGGACCTGCAGGTGACCAAGGTGAGGGGTGGCCTGGGATGGGGAGTTTTGGGGTGCTGTGACATTCCTTGGTTATCCCAGCTCCCGGCCCCGAGGGGCTTGTGAGCTCACCAGGATGTAGGAGTGACCTGTGGAGGTGTTACCTGAACAAGGCACATGGGATTTGTCATCCTTGGCTGGTTTTAAAATCATCTTTTAAACCCAAAATTATATTTTTCAGGCAGCACAGCTTTGGTTCTCTTAGAGCAATTGCAGAGGGGTGGGTTTGGATGATGGAATCCTGGAATGGTTTGGGTTGGAAGGGATCTTGAAGATCACCCAGTCATGGGCAGGGGCACCTTCCACTAGACCAGGTTGCTCCACCCTGGCCTTGGACACTTCCAGGGCCTGTGCCAGCACCTCTCCACCCTCACAGGGAAGGGTGTGGGAGTGACGGTGCCTTTGCCCAGGATGTCACCAGGGATCCCTTGGGAAGGCTGCCATCCTCCGAGCTGGGAGCTGTAAGAGCCAGGTCTTTTCCTTCCTAGGAGACCATTGAGGAGGTGGAGGAGATGCTGAACACCCTCCCTGGGGTGACATCAGTGCACAGCCGCTTCTACGACCTCTCCAGCAAGTACTACCAGACCGTGGGGAACCACGCCGCCTACTACAAGGATGCACTGCGCTTCCTGGGCTGCATCGAGGTCAAGGACCTGCCAGGTAACTCCTCTCCAGGGGAAATCCCACTTTCCACTCTTGGCTTCATCCCCCCCAACACAAATAAGTGCCCTGGCTGAGGTTTTCCCTCCCTGTCATTTTGGTTGTGGCATGGTGGACTCAAGGTCTGGCTGGACTGAGGAGTGACCCCTGAGGACCTGCTCCTGAGTTGCACTGGGGAAAAAGAGGGAATGCCCTGCCAGAAGGACAAGTTTGTTCCAATTCCCCAAAATATTCACTCTGGATTCAAAAAGCAGCCCTTTTCTGCTGAGGTTACTACAGGCTCCCGAATTTCAGGTGGCATGGGGGAAGTTGAGGGCTGGGAATAGTTTCACATAGGTGAGAGAGGGCTCAATGGATCTCAAAGTGGTGCTTCATCCAAATTATTTTTGGCTTATTTTTCATCCCAATTATTTTTGATTAGGGTATTTTTTATCCATAGTGGTTTTGGCTTGGGTCTTTTTTTAATCCAAATTCTTTTTGTTCTGTTTTTTTTTCCCAGTATCAGAGCAGCAGGAGAGAGCCTTCACCCTGGGGCTGGCTGGGCTGCTGGGAGAAGGCGTCTACAACTTTGGGGAGCTGGTGAGTGCTGCCACACCCCTTCATCCCTGGAGCCCCAGGAGCTGGTTTTCACCTGCTGACACCCCCCTGCCTGTCCCCTGCAGCTGATGCACCCCGTGCTGGAGTCCCTGCGCAGCACAGACCGGCAGTGGCTCATTGACACCCTCTTCGCCTTCAACAGTGGCAACGTGGAGACCTTCCAGGCCCTCAAGTCAGCCTGGGGGCAGCAGGTGAGGGCTCTGGGTCTGCTGAAGGCCCAGGCTTGGGATTTCCACCTGACACTTGGAGTCTGTGGTCTTTTTCTTAATCGCCTTTGCCTCATTCCTGGCTCTGGAGCACTGGTGCAATTCTCATTGGAGCCTAAGAGTGGTTATTCCATCTTGATACACATTATTAGTTTTCTTTTGGCTTCCCTCTGGGGTGCTTCCAGTTGGAAAACAGTGGCTTTCCCTCCTGTTCTGGGAATTGTGAGGGAAAACAGTGATGTTGGATCTTAACCTGTACTGGCTACTCTAGGAATCACTGACATAGCAGTGGATTTGTGAGTTCACTGGCACTTGGATTGTTTTCTGGAACCATTCCTGGCTGGTGGGTGGGCTGTGGCGACCTCCTTCCTCCTAAATGAACCCTCACAGGGATTTATTCCTGTATGTAAAGTTGTTCTGCCCCAGGACAGGGAGAAAATGTAATCCTGACCTGATTTGGTGCCTTTTCTCCCCTCACAGCCTGACCTGGCTGCAAACGAAGCACTCCTGCTGCAGAAGATCCAGCTGTTGTGTCTCATGGAGGTGAGCTGGGATGTGCTCAGTGTGTCTGGTCACTCACCTGCAGGAACTCCTGGATACAGGAATTTCAGTGTGGATTTTGCCTGTAGATGGAGCCACAGGCAGGTGCCATGAAGCAAAACACCTTGTGCTGGGCTGCTTGTCCCTAGGTCCAGGGGGGCTCTCGCGTGGAGTGCCAGGACACGGGCGGGGGGAATGGCTTCTCTGACAGAAGGGTTAGGTGGGATATTGGGAAGAATATCTTCCCTGTGGGGGTGGAGAGGCCCTGGCACAGGTTGCCCAGAGAAACTGTGGCTGTGCCATCCCTGGAAGTGTCCAAGGCCAGGTTGGACGGGGCTTGGAGCAACCTGGGATAGTGGAAGGTGTCCGTTCTGTGATGTGGAGGAGAGGGAGAGCAACCCTTCAGGGATGGTGTCTGGAGTATGTTGCAGTGCAACATAAGACTTTTAGAACACAGTTAAACATCTTTGTTTCCCAAAGAGTGATGGTCCTTTCCCTGGTTGATGACCTGAAACAGTCCCTTCCTGTCACTGGAAGGCTCTGTTGTCACCACACTATACTGGTGTAAATCATTCTTGTTTGACTTCTTTTGAGATGAGTTAAACATGAGAAATGCAGTTGCCTGTGCAGTGTGGGACTGGGCAGGGCAGATTGGGAGAGGCTCTGTGAGCTGTGGGAATCCCTAAAACCCTGTGGGGGTTGTGTTTTTGGTTTGTTCCCTGGATCCAGATGACTTTCACCCGCCCGGCCAACCACCGCCAGCTGACCTTCGAGGAGATTGCCAAGAGTGCCAAAGTCACCGTCAACGAGGTGAGTTTGGGGTTAGGCACCCTTGGTAATGTCCAGGTTCTGGAGCTCTGAGACTGCCTGAATGGACCTGAACCACACAGAATCCCAGAATCATTTAGGCTGGAAAATACCTCCAAGATCACCAAGTCCAACCTGTGCCCAGAGCACTGAGTTCCACATGCAGTCATTCCTTGGGCACTTCCAGGGATGGGGACTTCAACATCTCCCTGGGCAGCCCTTTCCATGGCCTGACAGCCATTCCCATGAAGAAATTCTTCTTGATGTTCAACCTGAACCTCCCCTGATGCAGCTTGAGGCCTTTTCCTCTTGTCCTGTCACTTGGTCCCTGGGAGAAGAGACCAGCTCCCACCTGCTGCTTGGGAACAATTGGGCTCTTTTGGCTTTTTCCAATTGACTTGTTCTTCCATGGATTTCAGAGAAAAGAAAATAAATCTAGTTTTAGGGAAAAAGAACTAAAAAAACTAGAAAACCCTAAAATCCAGTTTTAGGGAGAAGAACTCCTCTGTGTTGAAGTCCTGAGTCTCAAGGCAGCTACCTGAAAGGGGACAGGTGTGAGAGCTGCAGCCCTGGTTTCTCAGGGGATCTCATGTGAATATGCCAAGTTTTATTCCTCTCAGGGAGAAAACAGGGTGATCTGGGTCATTTCCCAGGATTATCTGTGTTCCCAGGTGGAGCTGCTGGTGATGAAGGCGCTCTCAGTGGGGCTGGTGAAGGGCAGCATCGATGAGGTGGACAAGAGGGTGCACATGACGTGGGTGCAGCCACGGGTGCTGGACCTGCAGCAGGTAAGGGCCACCAGCTCCAGATGGGCCAGGGTGAGGTGACCTGGGAGTGACGCGAGCTGGGATGAGTCATGGCCTGGGAATGAGCCTCCTTGGGGGCTTGGCTTTGCCCCTGGGGTGTTTCACCCAGAAACCTTCCAGGAGGTGGGACAGGACAGGGCTGGCATGTCCCCTGTGGAAGCTGCACAAACACCATGGAGCACTGAAGCCATAGCTGTGTTTTCCAGAAGGATCCAGGCCTCATTCCTAAATGAATGAAACAACCTCTGGGAGTTTTGGGGATGTAGGAGGCACATTCCTCTTGGGAAGAGAGAAGTTCAGGATGGTAATGGAGCTGTTGAACTTCTCAAGTTCATCTTTGTAACACTTAAGGAGAGTGCAGGGCTTTTGAAACCCAAAACCGAGTGCCTGGAATTCCAGCTGCAGATGATCCATCTGGTGCATTTCAGTTTAACCCTTGCTGATTTGCTGGTAGAAGCTGTTAATCCCAGAATCCCAGGATGGTTTGGGTTGGGAGTGACCTTAAAGCTCATCCAGTGCCATGCCCCTGCCATGGGCAGGGACACATTCCACTATCCCAAGTTGCTCCAAGCCCTGTCCAACCTGGCGTGGAACGCTTCCAGGGGTGGTGCATCTCCCTTTCTCAGTGTGTGGGGCTTTGAGAAGCGGTTTGAGCTCTCAGGTGTGAGAAGGAACCTGTGGGCATTGCCAGGAGCTGAGGCACTCTGTCCCTGTGGCCTTGCCTTGCAGATCAAGGGGATGAAGGATCGCCTGGAGTTCTGGTGCACGGACGTGCGGAGTATGGAGATGCTGGTGGAGCACCAAGCCCACGACATCCTGACATAGAGGAGAGAGTGATTCCTGCTGCTCCTGAGGCCGGCAGCACTCAGACCACTGACTGCACTGAATCCTTGGAGGGGTGGGTGGGCAGAGCCAGGAGCAGCCTGGGATGTGGTGAGCAGGAGGACGAGGACGTGGCCTTTTGCTGTGTGACCCTTTGGTGCTCGAGCCAAGCTTTCCCTCTGCTGGCACAAGTGGCTCTGATCCCTGATCCCAGAGCTCCCTCCTTGGGGGATGGATCGCTCCTGATCCCTTCTGCCTCCTGCTGCTGCAGGAGGGTGGGATCCTAGTGCAGGATCCAAGGGGTCTTGGCCTTAGGGGAGACAGCCTGTCCCGCTGCCCTCTCCCCCTGCCCCTGCAGCAGCCTGAGGCAGCATTCCCCAAACCATCTTCCCCAAATCCTATTCCTCCCCTGGCCCCGCTTCTCCCCGCCCCTCCTCATCTGCAGCAGAGGGAGTGTTTGCTCCATCCAAGGGTTTTCCCGGGATTCCTGGTTAGTGGGTGTGTCCATACACTTGAGGGGGTGGTTGTCTTTCACCAGCGCTTCGTGCTCAGGTGAGGTGCAGTGGCATTGCCGGAATAAACGTCTCTGCCTTCCCTTTTTGGGAATTCTGTGTTGTCTCCATCCCTGGCAGCTGAGCTGCTGCTGATTCCTTTAAAAATGTGTGTCCACGGTCAGGCCTTGCCACTGCTGGGATTCAGGAGCTTTCCTCACCAGTTTGGTTCTCTGGTGTCATTAGTAAATGGCACTGCTGGAATTTTTGTATTTTTCCTGCCTTGACTGAGGGTGTAAATCCAGCAAAAGAAAGGAAGGGAGCATGTGGCTGATGCCAGACTCCCAGAGTGAAGAGATACCTCACACAAGGGAGACAAACTTTGGAAAACAGGACAAAGTGGAATTGCAGGCATCTTTTCCTGCTCACCCTCCTGATGCTCTCCAGGCCCTTCTGGCTGAAATTCCCTCCTGGATAGGGGTTCTTCAGTGCCCAGTGCCTGCCTCTTCCCTGCCCAGCCAGTGGGTTTGCTTTGTCCCAATTTGAATTTGAATTGTCCCAATTCCTGGTGCCACTTTTGCTGACTTCAGGAGAACACGTGGAAGAAGTAAATGTTGTGATCAGGAAAATATTCCCTTTATTTCATAGCCAAGTACAGGAGAAGGCTTAAAGGAGCAGTCTCCTTCCCAGTGCCATGTCAGATCCCACCCTCATTCCCATGGCTGTCACTACGCTTTAGGGAATAAAGGAAACTCCACTGGAGTAATTGACCTGTGGGGCTTGAGATCAGCATCCAAAACCCGGAATGTCACTGTGGGAAGCAGAAACAGCTTCTCCCAGGAGCATTCTGACAGTTCCCGTGCTGTGGGAGCGCTCTCCTGGCTGTGAAGCTCCGAGTTGCTCCTGGGAATGAGGGTCAGATCTGCGGAACTGTGACAGCTCCAGAGGTTTTTCCAGGATACCTGGAAGTACCCCTCACTACCCAAACCTTCCTTGTGCTGGCTGCTTCCCTGGCACAGGTAATTTGGGATGTGGTGGGTGGAGAGGCCTTTCCTGCAAGGAGAGTAGTGGGCAGGTGTGGCACCCTTTTAATATCACTTCCAGCCTTTGACTGTTTTCCTGCCGGGAATTTACCTTGGAATGGCTTCCTTGCTTGTGCTAGGAGAGGTGACTGGGTGCACCAGCCCTGCAGGTGTCAGAGGCTCCCGAGGGAATGTGGCTTCCCATTGGAACCTGCTGCCAGCCCTTGAGGGAATGCTGCCATCAGGACAGTGGGCAGAGATCTGGATCATTCCCTACGGACACCCCCATGGATGGAGCAAACCCAAGGAGCCATTGTTGAATGCAAAGGTGGATTTTAATGAGCAGGTTCGGGGGGTTCCATCCCAGCAAGGCTCTGTCCCGAGGCCTCTTCCCTCGGGATTCTCTCAGCAGGGAGCAGGCTGTTCCTGCCACTCCTCACTCTGGCCTGCTCCTGTAGTTGTGTATGTTGCCCAGGACCCAGCCTGTGGGCAGCAGGAAGGATGAGAACATCATGGCGAGGGCGATGGCTTGTTCCTGAGGGGGACAAGGAGCGGGAATCAGTGGGATGGCAGTGCCACAGCCATGGCACACGGGGCTCTCGGGATGCTGCCATCCAACACCACACACCCAGCTCGCTTCCCTGTGCTCTTCCCAGTCCCTTGACCCGCCCTGGGGCTGTGGAGGGAGGTTTGGGGAGCAGAGCTGTTCCCACTGGCAGTGGATCCAGCTGGTGCTCTCCAGGTTTGTTGTTTCTCTGGGACGCTGGAGCAGTGCATGACCTTGAGGCTGTGGCCAGGGCCTGCAGTGTTCCTGACTTTCAGATGACTTTGGGATGGGAATTGCAGCCAGCAGCAGCCCCTTGTTTCCCCAGTGCAACCAGGACAGCATTAACCCCCCACACTGGCACCTTTCTTTGATTTATTTGCCTGGAAAAAGCTTCCCCAGGCACCTGCAGCTCCTTTGTTGAAGACCCTGTAAAGGCAGCAGAGTGAAAACCCCCAAAAAAGGGGCGGAGGGGGAACCAGGCAGGATTTTGGTGGAAAGCTCCTTTTTCCCAGTTTGTTTCACCCAGCCTGGGAGGGTCTGGTTTGGGGGGACTGTCCCCACAGGGGGAGTGTCAGAGGGACTTTGGGCTCTGTGCTGACAGCATCCCCTGTCCTTGCCTGTGGGGACACCCCTTTGGAATGACTGTCCCAGGATAGGGGGACAGGGTCTGTGTCTGAGGGACCACCAGTGTCCCTGCTGCCCCTTGCCCTGGGCTGCAGGGGTCCCCCAAACCCCAAAGGTTAAAGCAGGGCCTGAAAGGACAAAACCAAACAGAAGCAGGAGCCAGAGGTGGGGAGCAGGGCATGGACACCATGGGGGTGTGGGCTGGAGCCTGAGGGCATATTCCTTCTTTTCCTCCCCCTCCCCTTTTGCTTCCACCCCCTTCCAAAATAATTTGGCCCTGACACAGAGGGTTTGGGCCCTTTCAACTGGGTGTTCCCACTTTTTCAGCCCCCTCAGAATACTCACACCGGCGGAGAGTGGGTGCTCGGGGGGGTGGGAGCGGAGCTGTGCCTGGGGGACCCGGCTGATCCGGAGTGCAGCTGCCAGGAGCTGGGAGCCCCTCTGGAAACCCCTCATGGCGCTGTCAGGGCGATCCTGCTGCTCCTCTCTCTGCAGCTGCCCAGCTTGTCACTGTCACTGCTGCCACCACCCCCCAGCCGCTCCTTGGCACAGCTCCAGGGGCACAGGGAGGAACAGCCTGACACTGCCAGGTTTTCCCAAATTGCTCTCTGCTTAATTTTTCTTCCCTTAATTGGTTTGGGATTTTTTTTCCCCTCAGTACTGGGCAGGACTCAGAGACCAAAACTGTCCCCAGCCAGCACAGGGGGACACTGAGACACTCTAGGGGAGAGCAAAGACGTCCTCTTGGAGGGGCCTTTTCCCTTAGAGCAAAACTCTTTCTTTGGAGCAGGGCTCCTCTCTCCTTGGACCTCGTCTTCTGTGGGCTTTTATAAACTCTTTAACACTCCAAACACCATTCAGTGAGAAAGGACTTTCTGGAAAGGGCTATTTCCAAATTCCTCTGATAAAGGGAAGGAAGTGGGGTGCGTGCCACTGGGATCTGCTGGGAAAGGAACTGCTCATCCCTGTGTGCCAGTGGCTGCTCTAGGGGGAATCCAGTGCCACAGAACCCCTGTGGATGCCCAGCCGCTCTCCGGGGGATAGATTCCTGTGCTGAAATCAGCAGCTACTTGTGAGGAACAAACCAAAGGGGGAATGAATCCTGCTGGGGCATAGCTGGGATCAGACTCTGGAGTACCAAAGGAGTAGAGCTGGGAGCAAGTGTTACTGGTTGGGCTCTGCCCTTTGTCAGGGTGTCCCCAGGGCATCCCTGGGGTATTGGCAATTGTAGGATTGACCCTGCCAGGCTCCATAGGGGCTTTTCCATGGATTTACAGCGGAGGACAGATGTGTTACGCCAATCCTGTAAGTGCTGGATCGGGCAATAAAATAATGCCAGTGAGCACCGGGGCCGGTGGCCACTTGCAAAGGCTGGTGGCACCTGGCTGCAGCTCCAGCCTGGATCCCTGACCCACCAGGGTGGGACCGGCTGGAAGAGGCTTGGAAAAGCATGCCAAAGCTAAAGTCCAGATGGAATTTTTGTCCTCCCTGGAAACAGGCGAGGGGAAGAGTCAGAGCGTGGCTGGGGACACGGGAGGTCAGTGGGGAGTGCTGCTAACCCGGCTCTCTGCCAGCGGCTTTGGGATCATAGATCATCCAACTTGGTTTTCCTCTTTCAGTTCCTCCTTGCCAGGCACAGGGCAGCCCCAGGACTGCCGCGCTCCCTCCGTGGGCACTGAGCTCAGCTGCTTGTCCAGGATCATTTTTCCAACTATTTCTTTTAAAGGAGACGGGAAAAAAAGCGATTTCCTTCCTTCTTTCTCGGTTCGGCAACTTCCGTCCTTCCCTGCAGCAGCTCTCCGCCTGCACAGGCTGATCCGGCCCCGGGACAGAAGGCAAGAGCCACCTCCTCCCTTCCGCACCCCGGGGCTTGGGCTGGGTCGGGATTTTTCACTTTCCCGAAGGCAGGATTTTCCTCACAGTTCAGTCTCAGGGAGGAAACCGAGCTGAGCCTGAGCGTTCCTGCAATCCGGCTGCTGTCAGGGAGGGATTTGGGGGCTGGGCACCCTCCTTGCCCCTGTGTCACCCTGGCTGGATTCCCAGCTCCGCTCAGAGTCTCTCCCAGCCTCATTTCGTCATTCCTGTGTTTTTCCTGTGCCTGGCATTGCCAGGAGCCAGCTGCAGCTGCCTTTTGTCAGGGGCTGCTTACGCCTGTCCGTATCTGTACATATCTTTAGTCTATAAATATATATATATATATATATATGTTTGTACGTGACACATAAACATAGTTTTATGTATAAATCGGTGCCATAGAAGGGTCCTGCCCCAGGAAGCTGAGCTGGAGATGCGGGAGTGAGGGGGAACAGAGGGGTGCAGTGAGCTGGGAGAGAGAGGGGGAAGTGTCAGGAACTTTTCAAAATGTCACGAACAGCACTGGGAGGAAGAGCAGGCCAGATGGGGAAGGAAGGTGGCTTTGTGTGTTGGGAGAAGCGGCAGCAGAAGAGGAAGAGGGAGGAGGCTGAGAAATGATGAAACCCGTGAGCTGTCAGGATTTGGGACAGCTGGAGATGAGGTGAAGGAGCTGATGGGATGCACCCCGGGGCTGGGAGGAAGCTGGGATGGGGGAAAACCTCTGGAGGTGACCTGAGGGGACACTAAAAGGAGCAGAGACAGCTGGTGGCAGGCAGGGGGTGACGGGGAGCGGGCCAGCACTTTGTCCCCTCAGCCCTCATCCCGTCCCCGCGGCCCCGCAGGTGTGGCCAGCGGCGATGGCCGAGGGCGACCCGGGCGTGTTCACGGCCACGGCTCTGCCCGGGGACCCGCGGCTGCTGCCCACGGTGACCAACACCTTCCTGGGCACCCGCGTGTTCCGGGACATCCTGCACGCCGCCGGAGTGTACAGCGGGGCCGCGGGGGACACGCACCGCGCCGATGTCCCCAGCCCCCTGGGGCTGCGCATGGCAGCGCCCGGCGCCTGCAGCCCCGCCGAGAGCTTCACCCTCAACACCTGGACAGGTGAGCAGGGAGCCGGCACCTCCCCTGGCGGCTCTGCCGGAGCTTCGGCTCTCTCTGCTTTTGCCGCCTCTTCTGCTCAGTCACATCTTCCTTCGCCTCATTCTCCGTTCGCCTCGGGGTGCTGTTCCTCTGGAACAAGCGGAAAGTTCCCCTTTTGTGTGGGAATAAATGATTTTCGGGCTGTAGCTCTATCCCAGCTGGGGCCAGGCTCGGCAGACAGTCTTTAATCACGGAGCCTGGTAAAATGTTTGATGGCACAGACCATCCCAGCCAGGCTCGCTGTCAGTGGTGTTGTCCAGTCCACAACTGGATCTGGACCTGGGAAAAGCAATTCCTTGGCCAGTGGGAAGCGGTGGATAGGCCAGAGGCAGCAATCCAAATCTTTCCAAAGGCCGGTGGCTCTGGCTGTGCTTACAGGGACCTTCAACCACACGATTCAGTGCCCTGGATACACGGCCACCCACCAGCTCTACGCCCACCACTCCCTGGTGCACCTGATGGCCTTCAGCATCACCATCCAGCGCTTGGATGGCTCCACACATCCCATCACCATCCAGCTCCAGAGCCTGTTCGTGCCACAGAGCCAGGACCTGGATTTGACCCCAGGGCCAGACTTCCAGGGGGCGCAGTGAGTGTGGGGGATGGGGGTCCCTGCCCTGAGCCCACCCTCCACGGGCGGAGGCGCAGTGCCCTGTTCTTCCCTGAGGAATAAACTGCAGATAGAAGGCTGGAGCGGGGCTGGAATGGTGAGGGGTGTAGGGCTGGAATGGTGAGGGGTGTGGGGCTGGAATGATGAGGGGTGTGGAACTGGAATGGTGAGGGATGTAGGGCTGGAATGGTGAGGGGTGTGGAGGCTTCTGCATTAAACATAGAAACATTTTTATTACTTCCAACTCCAGAATTATCCCTCACACTGATGTGTGAGAGCAGTGAAGGTGACAGGGGCTAGATGTGATTCCAGAAGTGAGGTGATGACCTTTAGAACCAGATTTCTGGGGCCAGAGATCATTTGTGATGGCTTCCCACTGCCGGAGGGTAGGGTAAGATGGCACGTTGGGAAGAAACACCTTCCTCAATTGCTTCCCGTCTCCGGCAGCTACATCTACGGGCAGACGCTGGTTCCCGAGGTGGAGGGGGGCCCGCGTCCCACTGTCCACATGCTGTGGACCCCCATCCCGCACTCGCTGACGCTGGGCGGGGAGGAGCGGGAGCGGCGCTGGGAGTTCCTGACGGCCGTGGCCGGGAGCGAGGAGGAGGCGAAGCGCAGCTTCAGCTCGGGGCTGTCGCTGCTGGCCGCGGGCTCCCTGCACCGCTCCCACGTCCGCGCCTGGGCCGCGCTGCGCCGCGGATGCTCCGTGGAGCTGGACGGGCCCCTGGCCCTGCGCCAGGCGCTCCACGGCTGCCTCTACTACCTGCTGAGCGCCATCCCGCCCCGGGACAGCCCCGCGGTCCTGTTCCACGGCATCAGCCCCGGCGGCTTGTCCAACGGCACCCGCGGCGAGGACTACTGGGGACACGTCTTCTGGGACCAGGTGAGGGGGGCCGTGCTCACCTGGGGGCCTGGCACGGCGAGTGGGGTGGAGGAGACTCCATCCTTCCATCGGGATGGAGCAGACCATCCTTCAGTACGGATGGAGAAGGCTCCATCTTTCCATCGGGATGAAGGTGTACTTGAAGGGTGGAGCTGGCGGGAGCATTTGGATGCTTCCCCCTGAGCCGATCCCTCCCCGCAGGACACCTGGATGTTCCCGAATATCCTGCTGCTGTATCCCGAGGCTGCCCGCGCTATCCTGCAATACCGGATCCGCACGCTGGAGGGCGCCAGGCGCAACGCGCAGGAAC
>NC_031774.1:6484472-6499512 GCF_001522545.3 Parus major
CTGGGGTGGCACCAGTCCCTGTCCCCAGGGGGATCCCGGGCTGGGGTGGCACCAGTCCCTGTCCCCAGGGGGATCCCGGGCTGGGGTGGCACCAGCGCCTGTCCCCAGGGGGATCCCGGGCTGGGGTGGCACCAGTCCCTGTCCCCAGGGATGCGGGGCTGGGGTGGCACCAGTCCCTGTCCCCAGGGGGATGCGGGGCTGGGGTGGCACCAGTCCCTGTTCCCAGGGATGCGGGGCTGGGGTGGCACCAGTCCCTGTCCCCAGGGGGATGCGGGGCTGGGGTGGCACCAGTCCCTGTCCCCAGGGGGATGCGGGGCTGGGGTGGCACCAGCTCCTGTCCCCAGGGGGATGCGGGGCTGGGGTGGCACCAGTCCCTGTCCCCAGGGGGATGCGGGGCTGGGGTGGCACCAGCTCCTGTCCCCAGGGATGCCGGGCTGTTTCAGCAGGCCGCAGCACGAGGTGATGTGCTCAGGAATGCCTTCTCCTGGCAGGGCGCGAAGTTCCCGTGGGAGAGCGCAGCCACTGGCCGGGAAGTGTGTCCTGAGGAGATCTATGGAGCCCAGGAAATCCATGTCACCGGGGATGTCCTGATGGCCTTTGAGCAGTATTACTGCACCACGCAGGTAAAGGGAGGGTGCTCCACCTGATGGCCTGGTGGCAGGACACCTGGAGACTGTCACTGTCCCTTCCCTGAGGAACTCTGCTCTCTCTGCTCTGCAGGCTCCCTCCTGCAGCCCTGCCTTCTCTCTCCTTGCTCCTGTGGGCGTCTCAACATCCTGTTGGCTCAAACCAGGCCAGTCTTTCCTCCTGCTCCCTCCATCTCCTCAGAGCTCCTCTCCATCCTCCTGCTGACTTCGGGTCTGGTGGAGTCTCCCTCATGTCGCTGTTTTTGCCCCAGGACCAGAAGCTGTTCCGGGAGGACGGAGGCTGGGAGCTGGTGGAGGCTGTGGCTCAGTACTGGTGCAGCAGGATGGTGTGGAGTGAGGAGGACCAGCTCTACCACATCAGAGGTACCTCTGCCATGGGAGTGGGGAGGAAAGCAGAGGTTCAGAGCCATCTGGTCTAGCAGAAAGTGTCCTTGCCCATGGCAGGGGTGTGTAGCTGGATGAGCTTTAAGGCAACCCAAACCATCCTGGGATTCCATGACTTGAAGGTCCCCTTCAGGATGCCCTCAGGATGAGGTGCCTGCATGCACCAGCCAGAGCTGTATCTTGAGCACCATGCATCACCACTGAGCATCCCACTGGGACTGTGTGGGATCCTGCCAGCAGGATCCGGATGGGCAGGAGGGTCCCCTTCCTCCAGCTGTGTCCCTGAGGAGGGGCCCAGAGCTACGGGGGCCCCTGGGTGTGCTGAGGTGTCCCCCCCTGTCCCCCCAGGTGTCATGCCCCCAGACGAGTACCACAGCCAGGTGGATAACTCTGCTTACACCAATGCCGTGGCCCGGCGCAGGTAACGTTTGGAATGCCTCTTGGGAGCACCTGGAAGCATGGCCTGTCTGTCTGCTCTTCCACCTGGCACTCTGCAGGGATGGGAGCAGTGGGGCTCCCAAGGGGATCCTTCCTCCCTCTCCTCACACCGTTCTCCCTGTCACCCCTCTGCAGTCAGAGGAAGAGTGGGGGCTCCCCTGGCTCCTCCAACCTGTTCAGTGTTCACATGAGGCTGAGAGGGATCTCCATTCACAGCAGGGCTTCTCCCTTGGCATTCCATGGGTGTCTATGCTGTTAGCCAGCTGGAGACATCCACAGCCAGGGGAACGGGCTCCCAGATCCCTGATGGAAGCTGTTACCCCTGACTCAATCTCTGCCTCTTGTTCTTCCACAGCAGCTTTTTCTGCAGCTCCTTCTGTCCCCTCTCTCCTTTCACTGTCACCCATCCCTGACATAAAACCTTGTTCCTCCTTCTTTCCAGCTTAAATTTTGCCACTGACATGGCTCGGGACCTGCTGCTCCCGGTGCCAGAGGAGTGGGAGGACCATGCCAGGAAAATCAAAGTGCCCTTTGATGAGGAGAGGAAATATCACCCTGAGTACGATGGCTACAGCCCAGGTGAGTGGAGAGGCAGCAGCAGCAGCCATGGCTCACAGTTTTAATCCTGGAAGGATCAGAATTCCAGCCGTTGAAGACCTGGGAATGGCAAAAGAAGAGTCCCTGCTGTTGCAGCAGTGCAAGAAGCTGGGCTTGGGGTGGTTTTCCTGCCTCACTGGATTGTTTTTCATCAGTGGGCTCAACAACTTAGGAAATTTGGGAACTGCTCCCCGTCTGACCAGCCCTGTCCCCAGGTGAGCCGGTGAAACAGGCAGATGTGGTCCTGCTGGGGTTCCCACTGATGCATCCCATGAGTGCCGAGGTCCGGAGGAACGACCTGGAGATGTACGAGCCCGTCACTGACCCGGCTGGGCCAGCCATGACCTGGGTGAGGAGAGGGCAGAGCCCAGCCTGGGATTGTGTCTCCATCCATCCAGGGGACAGAGCAGAGCTGGGATGTGCCCTGGAAATGTTCACTCTGGGTCGGAGGGGTGGCGGAGGTGACTCTGCTGGACCGTGCTGTCACCTTTCCCTCTCCGGCAGAGCATGTTTGCCGTGGGCTGGCTGGAGCTGAAGGAGCTGCAGAGAGCCTGGAGCCAGCTGGAAAAGTGCTTCAGCAACATCACAGAGCCTTTCAAAGTGAGTGGTGGGGCTGCAGATCCCTCCTGCTCCCAGGCAGGTGATTACGGGATTGAAGCCCACAGAGCTGCTGGAGCATCCCAAACCAACTCCTGCGTCGTCTCTTTCTCGTGCTGGAGCAGGTCTGGGTGGAGAACTCGGATGGGTCGGGAGCCGTGAACTTCTTGACAGGGATGGGTGGATTCCTGCAGGTCATCCTCTTTGGCTTCACAGGGTTCAGGTGAGACCTGTTGTGTCACTTTTAACTCCCAAGCAACCACTTGTTCCTTAAAATGTCCCTGTTTGGCTGGAACAAAGTTGGGAACAGGTGAGAGGCTCATTACAGGTCACACTTGGGCAGCAAAATGCCATTCCCTGCCTCTTCTCTGGTTTGGCAGCAAGATCATCCTGTCTCCTTTGGATGTGGTGAGGAAACACCTCCTGCAGCCTCACTGTGGCCTCCCTGCTCACATGCGGCTCCGGGAGCCTCCCTGGAGGGAAGCCCTGGGCAGGCATCGCCTCAGCTTTAAAATATCCTGGGAAAACATGGAGCTGTTCATGTAATTTCAGAGCTGTGGTGGTTTCCACCCTGGAGCCGCCGTCTCTCCAGCCTATTCCTGGTTTAAATGAGGCTGGATCAAGCTTTTTGATTCCCAGTGAAAACTCCCAGCCCTAAATACGCATTTGCACTCCGTGTGTGTGGCCAGAGCTGCTGGGAAACCCACCCCGTTCTTTGCCAGAGCTGGGTGTGAGCTGCCGTATTCCCAGCTGGAAATCTCGGCTTTGGCCAAGCTGGGAGGTCTCCAGGTGCCCGGTGTGTGCCAGGTCAGGTCCCTCGTGGCACAGGCTCAGGCCACGGCTTTGGGGTTCTGGCCAGATTCCAGAGGTGGCGATGGCATTGTGCAGCCATGCTCCTGCCTTTCCCGCCCTAGGACACGGATCCTGTGCAGCACTGGGGCTCCCCAGGTCCCCAAGCCTCTCTTGAGCCCTCTCCAGTCCCTCAAGCCCTCTCAGCATTCTGGAGCTGCTGGTGGAGAGCTCTCGTGTGCCAGGATTTGGGTCAGGGACAAGAGGGGCCGTTGTTTTCCCTCACCCAAATGCTCACACAGGCAGCTTGGCTTTGGCTCAGGGAGGGAGGGAGAGCCGGGATGTTTGCTCCATTGTTTCTGGGGAAGGAGCACGAAGAGCTGTGCTGAGCTTCCAGCCCTCCATCCCATGGGAGTGGGAGCTGAGGTGGGTGTCTGAGGGTCACCTGCTCTGAGAGGAGCAGGGCATTCCCAAAGTTTTGCCAGCACAGCTGCTGCTGAAGCCAAGCTCTGAACCGGAGCAGGGAGTTGAGTTGTGTTTTTGAATATGAAATCAAACCCTATGGAAACCCCAGGCCCCAGCTGTGGAACTGGAATGGGACAGGAACGTCTTGGGGTGGGGTGTGGGATCATGGCCCTGGTAGCTCCTCACCAGGTGCTCCATCAGTGCATTCAGGATCTGCCCAGAGATCCTTGGATGCACCGAGGACCCTTTCAGGCTCCTCTGGTGTGCATGAGGCGGTGATGCCTGGAGAGGTGGCTGCTCCCTGCCCCCAGGCTGGGCTCCTCTGTGGCTCCTGCTATTCCCACCCTGATGCGCTCCTGCCTTTCCAGGATCACAAGGTCCCGCCTCCTCTTCGATCCTGCCTTTCCCGACGATATTGCCGAGCTGAAAATCTCCAGCGTCTCCTACTTGGGCAACAAACTGGAGGTCACCATCACCAGGGAGGAGATGAGGATGGAAGTGACTGAGACCTCCCGGGACCCTCCAGCATCCCCCCTGGAAGCTGTGCTGGAGTCAGGACAGCGCTTTCCCCTGTGGGAAGGTACGGCAGCAGTGCCCAGACCTGCTCCCTGAAATAATTTGGGAAGAAACCATTCCCATGTGTCACACAAAGCTTTTCTGTTGCAGGGCAGAGCGTCTCCTTCCCCACAGCACCTGGATGGATCCAGAGGTCACCCAGCAGGACCCTCTAAACTCTGGCTGATCCGGGTGTTGCCCACTGGAGCCCCAGATCTGGGATGTTGGTGGAGGGGGGAGAAGGAGTGGAGAGGGGGTGCCATGAGGCCTTTTCCCACCCAGGACTGTGTGTGCTACCTGTCCTTGTGGCCCAGGGGGAGAGAGTGGCTGGAACTGTCACCACATCTGAGTCCCCCGCTCCCCTCCACACATCCCTTACTTGGTGCAGAAGAGGAAACCAAGCCTGAAAATGACCATTTCAAACGTGTTTGTTAAACATCCAGGAGTTGTTCGTGCTCTCAGCATGTTTGTGTTTGTAAGGAAGCCTGTTCCTGACTCCAGGATCCTGACTCCAGCTCCTCCAGCGTGTCCTGCCCTGGGTCTTGCCTTCCCCCTGTGTTGCTCTGTGGGCTCAAGGGGCTGTGGAGGCTCAGCCAGTGCTGTTTCACCAGATGAGTGATATTTTGGCAGTAACCATTACTCCAAAATATGCAGCCGAAATCCTTTTAACCCCGTGTGGGCAGCTCACAGCTCCTTTCCTGTTATTTGGTGTGTAACATCCCTCACATGTTTTTAAACCCTGATCTACATTATTCCTTCTTGTTTCAAGCAGTTCTGGAGTTAAATCCTTTCTCACTTGGCGTCTGAAGGGCTGCAGGAAGTCTGGACATCGGTGATCTGTACTATTATCCTGTCAGATGGTGACAAGGGCAGCATTTTTCCATGCCTGAGCAGCCTCGGGACGAGCAGAGAGCTGCTGTGGGTTTACTTCAGGGCGTTTTTGATGTCCCAGAAAATCCCAAGGAATTTCTGTGCCTGCACAGAGTGGGTTTGGTGCCCTCAGCCCCTCACTCTGGGCTGCGCAGCATCCTCCCCTCCACACCCTCCCCATCCTGGGGGCCGTGCAGAGCAGTCCTGGGTGGGAGCAGGGAAAGCCGAAGGCGTTCCCTGCCCCGAGGGGTCTGTCCTGGCCAAACCAACCCCAGGAATCTCGGCCCGATTTATAAAAAGCCCCGCGGCTATTCCGTGCCCCGAAGCATCTGGGAATGCTTAGGGCTGGAGCAGGGACTCTCCCGCTGCCGTGTAATTACTTGGGTTCTGCTCCGGCCTCATCAGAGCCGCCAGCCCCTAATTAGAGGCTCTTGGCAGGACAAAGGGACCGTGCTGTCCCCAGCCCTGTGCACTGCACCGGGATTTGGATGGGGCTGCGACACAGCCGCAGTCTGAGCCAGGGCTAGCTGGCAGAAAAAGGGGTTTATCCTCAAAATAGGGGTCCTTTAGCCCCAAAATGAGCTGTCTCCAGCCCAGGCAGGGAGAGCAGGGAGCGCTGGGGGTGCATCCCAACCTGTCCTGGCTGGGACTGGCTGGGGATGTCTGTGTTGCTGTAATGAGTTCGGAGGTCTCAGCTCCCATTTGGGGTGCAGAGGGGACACCCCATTTGCTTCATCCTGCCCCCACGGGGCCCAAGGAGCCTCTCTGCTTCCTCCCCTCCTTGGTCCTGGGGGTCCCGGTGGCCAGAGGTGGCCCTGAGGGCTGTGGGAATGACGGTGTCTCCTGTCTGCCAGGAGCCTGATTGGAGCCATAAATCCCTGTTTATGTTTTCCATTTGGCACCCCCTGCCCCTTTCCACACACAGAAACTCGCGCTGTGTGAAGTGTTTAATGATGTAAATAGCGACCACGGAATCTGGGGCTTCACACGGGATAATGGGAGGTAAAAAAACCCACAGGATAAACAAAAACAACCATGCCCTCACGGTGGGGTTGGGGAGCGGTGTGGCAGAGAGGGGTGGTGGCCTTTTTGGGGGGCCACCAGCGATGCAGAGGAGGTTCCACCCTGGGTCACTGGTCCTCATCGTCGCTCCCGCTGAACTGGTAGGTGAAGAAGCCGACGGACTCCTGGGCCAGCTTGGAGAGGTGGATGACACCGGTGACAATGAGGGCACCGAGCAGGAGTGGCAGCACCACGCTGCCCGCCGTGGCTAGGGTGTTGTAGCACCGTGCCTTGGAGCTGAAGTGCCGAGCAGCTTCCACATCCCCGGACACTTTCCGGTCCCGAGCCTGCAACAGCAGAGGAGAGACTCTTCCCTCAGCCCCCTCTTGCACCCCCTCCCTGCAGGCCCATCCTGCTCCAGGGCTTTGTGCCCCTTGCAACCCACAATTTATCCATCCATCCATCCATCCATCCATCCATCCATCCATCCATCCATCCATCCATCCATCCATCCATCCATCCATCCCAGGCTGCTCCTACTCCCCTCCAGCCCCACATCCTTTCCCACTTGTGTTTTCCTTCCTGCTTCATCCAGAACCTCACTGGCTCCAGCCGCTGCCTGTCCCAATCTTTCTATCCCAGTCTAGTCCAGCTGGAACTGGGATTTTTCCCTCCTGCTTCCTCCGGAGCCTCTCTGACTCTGGACCCTGCTTGTCCCCATCTTTCCAGAGCTGGAGCTGCTCCTGCTGAGGGGTGGAGGTGTCACAGCCCCCACGGAACTTTTTAGGATCAGGCAGCTGCTCCTCAGGCGGAGGGCAGGGGGCTGTGGTTATCCAAGGCTGTCCCACAACCTCCGGAATCCGTGGCAGGAAAAGCAGGGAGGATTCACCAGCGGCAGGTGTCACCTGCCTATGGAGATTGTTGGGATCTGCCCGCTCCAGCCCACCCGGGAATTTTCCCAAGTGCTCGGTGCCTCCTTGGGCACCCCTCCCTTGGCATCCGCGTGGGGAGGGATTCCCAGAGCCCCCGAGCGCTCCGGTGCCGCCGGTCCCGTACCTTGACGGCGAAGGCGAGTGCCACGAAGCCCAGGCAGCAGAAGTTCATGTAGAGGGTGTTGAAGATGGCCCAGATGAGGTGGTCGCGGGGCGCGGGGGCGGCGGGGGGCGGCCCCCGCTTGGGGGGCGGCCGCTCCTCCCGCGGGTACGAGGTGTCCATGGGCACGGAGAGGGACACCCGCGGCTCCGGCAGCCTCGGAGGAGCGCGGCCGGCACCCCTTTTATATCCCTGCTCCGCTAAATATAAACCTGGGAAATTACAGCCCTGAGGAATGTGGTTGTCCCACAGGCTGGGCTGGGAGAGAAGCTGGGATGGCTTTTAATAGCCAGCCTTCCTCGCGGGATGAGGAGCACGGGTGGCTCCAAGCGCGACTCTGACACCGCAGGAGGGTCACTCCGAGGCGGAGCCCAGGACCACCACGGCGCTGGCTGGCACAGGTACCTCCAACCCCGCCCTCCAGGTGTGCTGCGCAGGTAAGACCGCTCCCTCGGCAGCGCTTTGGGGCTGCCGGATGGATGGAATGGGAAGTTAATAGGGAAAGGTGGAAGAGCCACATCCAGGGGGCTCTCCGGCAGCGGCGGGGAGACAGGGCTGCAGGGTGGGGGGCGTGGGCAGCCCAAAACACACGGAGGGGCTTCGATTTCCTTTTTCTGCCATGCCCAAGACGTGCGGAAGAAATTTCCCAGGGATTTGGGCTGGAAGCGCTCTGCTCCGAGGCAGGGAGAGGAGCAGGAGGAAGAGGAGGAGGAAGAGGAGGAGGAGGAGGACGCCACAAAGATGCCCGAGGGCTCTGCGGCGTCCAGCGGTGACTGAGGTGACAGCGAGGGGGTTTGGCGGGACGAACTTTATTGGTGGCAACGCTGACAGGTGTGTCACAAGAGCCGGGAAACGCGTGAGCCGAGCAAAGCGGGGCGGGGGGCTGCCCCCAACCTGGCCGCCACGTCCCCTCCCGCGGCTGTGCGGGGACACCCGCGGTGTGGGCAGCGAGGGGACCGGGGGTCACTCCCTCCGCCCCCCTGCCCCGCACGGGCACATTTTGGAGGCAGGAGGAGGGGGGGAAGCACCCCGCGGGTGTGGCCGGGCGGTGGGTGGTCAGGTGGCCCGGAGTGTGGAAGCCATAATGATGAAGGCAGTGATGAAGATCACCAAGACGACGACGACCACCACGGAGCAGATGATGTTCGCCACCCTGGCGCGGTCGCTGTGACGCCGGGCACCCTCCAGGTCCCCCAGGAACTTGCAGTCACGGGCCTGGGGGGCAAACGGGGGGCTCAGTGTGTGTGGGGCACTGCCTGGGGGACCAACCCAGCCGCGGGGAGAGAGGTTCCCAGCGAGGTTGTGCTGGGACCCCCGGAACGTGTCACCCAGGGCACGGGGTGGGGCACCGGGCAGCGCCCCGCAGTCCCGGCACTCGGGGGTGCAGGCTCGGGGCGGGGGACACACAGCATTGGGGGTCCCAGGGTAGGGTGGCGTCGGGGATGGGAGACCAGACTGGGGGTCCAGGATGGGAGAGTGGATCTGGGAATCCGGGGATGGGAGAGGGGTTTGGAGGTGGGGAAGACAGCGGGGAGAGGAGCGGGGGAGAGCAGGGTGGTGTCAGGGAGGGCGGGGGGTGGGGGCACGGGGGATCCCGGGGTGAGGGAAAGGTCCGAGTCGGGCTGGGTCGGGGGGTCCCGGGTGGGGCTGGATGGGAGGTCCGGAGTTGGGGAGGGAGTCGGGACAGGTCGGGGGTCCCGTGCCGGGCTCAGTCGGGGGGTCCTGGCAGGGGCAGGCTGGGGTTCAGTCTGGGTGGGGGTCCCAGGGCCGATCAGGACTAGATCTGGGGTGTCTGGCGGGGGTCCCCGGTCCCCCCCTCACCTTGATGGAGAAGACGAGCGGTGGGAAGCCGAGGCAGCCCAGCCCGCCCAGCAAGCACCACAGCAGCACATTGAACAACGACCACAGCACGTAGTCCCGGGGCTGCGGGTCGGACCGGGGGCCGGGGGCGGCCGCTCCCCACCCGGAGGACTGCAGTGGGATGGACACGTCCGCCTGTCTGGGCTCCATGACCGGGAATGAACGCCTGGAACGGGAAGGGAGCGCTCTCAGGGCGGGGGAGCAGCCCCGCACCGCCCCGCAGAAGGGAGGAGGGGCACGGCCCCCCGGGACCCCCACCCCATCCCCCAGCAGTTTGGGGATGCAGGGCAGCTCTGGGGACCCGTGGGGGGCTTATGGGGACTTGGGAGGCTCCGAGAGGACTTGAGGGGGTGTTTGGGATGTTGGAAATGATACAAATTTAATTTTTTTTTTAATGTAACTTTAATCAGGTGTTTGCTCGCCTTTGCCCAGGGGGAGGGGAATTCAAGTTTCTCCTTGAAAGACTCTGTCCACCGGGAGAGGTCCGATGATCTGAACATCCACAGACTGGGAGAAGTCAGAAGATACAGAGGAGGTAAGTGACCAATAGTGAGTATTAACCAACATCACCTCTCTGGCTTGGTTAAGGGCAATTGGGCTGGGAAATTTATCCCAGTTGGTGGGAGAACTGAAAAATGAGGACCAAATTAGCATCGAATACGAAGGGATCAAGGACTGATAGGATATCAAATACTAAGAATTGTGTAATTTAAAACCGGTGAACGAGAATTTCTTTGGGTTTTTTGTCTGTATAGATATGGGAAACATCAGGTCAGGGAACTACAGATGGATAGAATGTTTTCCATGGCACATCCTGGACAGAACAGGGTAATGCCTCATTCTCTGTCACTACAAACATTGTGCTGGAGGGTTTTTATTCTCTTCCCGGATTTTGGTGACAGATGGGCTGGGGGGAGCTGTCCACAGCAGCCTGGAGTGGTCACAGGTGTGAGGGAGACAGGGAGGCTTTGCTGGTGACTGGTTTGGGCTAGGAAAGGGTGATTTTTTTCCATGTTGGCTTGTGTGAAGCTGCCCTTTGGATTTGTGCTGGAAACTGTTGATAAAAACAGGGAGAAGGAGGAAGAGAGAAGCTTTGAGCGATGGCCTTTGTTGTTGTGAGTTCCCATTGGATGTGCTGGGGTTTGGGCAGGCCAAGCCTAGGGCTGGGCAGGCAGCAGATCCCATTTGCAGCAAGGAGCCCGTGTTTTCCAGGAAAAAAGCAGAGCAAAAAATGATTCACCAGAGGCTCAGTGCCAGGGATCCTGCAACAAATATCCGCTGTGTTTGTGAGTGAGATTTCTAACATCTTACGAGAGTGGTGTCCTGGCAGGAGCCCAACGTTCGTGAGGAGAGGGAAAACCACAGTTTTGTTCCCATCCTTGAAGGGCTCCAGCACCGAGCACCGGGGCCTGCTGAGGGCAAGGAGTATGAAGGGGAAGGGGGAAACCAGGCCAGCAGCATAGCTGAGGCTCTGCCAGAAGGGCTGCAGCCAGGATTTTCCATGTCCCTGCCAGGGTCACTCCGGACTCTGCCGGAGCTGGGCCGGGAGTGGCACATGTGGCAGTCCAGAGGCGCGAGGATCACTGCCCTGCTGGCCCTTCCAGCCGAGTGACAGGGACGGCTGGTGCTTGGTGTGGCTTCCTCCAGCCATACTTCCCTCCCCTGTGGGATGAGGAGATAAGCTGGAACATGAATGTGAGGAAACTGGTGGGCTGGGATAAGTTTAATAGTGAAAGCAAAAGCTGCACATGCCAGCGAAGCAAGACACGGAATTCATTCCCTGCTTCCCGTTGCAGGCAGATGGGCAGCCGTCCCCGAGAAAGCCAGGCTCCAGACAAGTGGGGTGGGGGCTGTGAGCCATAGCAGGATCCCAAATCACCTGGCTGCAGGGGGGAGCCTTGGAATCCAGCCGCTGTGGGACAATTAGGCATGGAGCTGCAGCAGACACCAGCCCCTTCCTTCTGGGAGCCTCTCCAGCCCTGTTGACTCACACAATCCCAGTGCAGCTCATCCTGCTCAAGCTCTTTGCACATCTCATCCCACCAAAGCCAGCTTGCCCTCAGCTCTGCTTGCTGCCAGCCCTTCCTGAGGGCAGGTGATGATGGGGCTGCTCCCCCGGCAAGGATCAGGTTCCAGCCACACTTTTGGCATGATCCTTATCGTGGTGCTTGGTGTGTCCTCTGAGCATTGTCTCTGGGATGAGGGACAGTTTCCCCCTCCCCCAGGCACATCCCACGGGTTGATGTTTCTCATCCGGCTGAGCTGCTGTGGAGGAAACCCCAAACCACTTCCCCATGATACGAAACCAAGACGGGGCAAAAATGGAATAAACCTTTATTTCAGGGACCAGGGTTTCTCTGAACCAGGTGCTTCTCCTCAGAATTATTTTGAGGCAGCTGGGGCTCCAGACCCAGAGCAGAGCAGCAAGCAGGCGACAGCGGAGCTGGGGATGCTCAGCTCCTCTCTGGGGAGCGGTGTCCAGCTCCAGACACCCCCAGCGAGGGCAGCCATCAGCAAGGGCCCCACAAAAGCTCCGAGTGGGGAGGGAAGAGGGACAGGACACCAGCAGGGTCGGAGTGGGGGCACGTGGATTGTCAATTTTCAGTTTTGGTGACCGGAGGGCACTCCTGGCAGGCTCCGCGGAGGGAAGTACAGCCCGCGGGGCAAGGAGGGGCTAAGTGTGGCCAGAGAAAGGGTTGTACCCGTACTGGTGTGGGGAGTTCGTGGCTTTGGCGACGCTCACGGCGACGACGGTGACGACGATGATGATGATGATGATGTTGATCACCAGGGCCGTGATGTTCAGATACTTGGCTGTGGAGCCGTAGCTCAGCGCCCCGCTGTAGTCACCCAACCCTTTGCGGTCCCTGGACTGGGGGCAGGCAGAGGCAGAGTCAGGGGCGCTGGAGCGGGGCACCCCGGAGGGCTCGGGGCTGTGGGAGGGTGGGAGAGGTGGCAGGCTGGGCTGAATCCCCCCAAAACACCGGGGATACCCTGAGATGCCCACTTCCCTCCTCACCCTAAACCCCGGCCGTCCCCAGAGCTTCCAGCCAGGACTCTGTGGGGTCAGTGCTCCATGAAGAGGGGACTCTGTGGGGTCCATGGGGCACCCTCTGGTCTGGGGCTTTTGGGGTCTATGGGACACCCCTGAACTGAGGCTCTGCGGGGTCCATGGGTCACCCTGGGGCCGGGAGCTCAGTGGGGTCCACGGGGACTCTGTGGGGTCAATGGGGCATCCTGGGCTGGGGGCTCGGTGGGCTCTAAGGATGTCCCTGAGGTGAGGGACTCAGTGGGGTCCCCGGGGCCGCCCCCACCCCCGGTGCCTCCCCCACCCCCGGTGCCTCCCCCGGGCTCCCCACCTTGACGGAGAAGACGAACGCCAGGAGGCCGAGGCAGCAGAAATTGCCGTACAGGGTAGTGAAGAAGGACCACACCAGGTGGTCCCGGGGCGGCCGTGGCGGCTCCTCCATCAGCACCGTCGTGCTCCGGGGCATCTCCTCCATGTTCACCTCCGTCGACAGCACTTCGTACGGCGGCAGCTGCTGCTGCATCCCTGGCTCTCGGGGACACTGGCGGCGACACCTGGGGAACGCGTGGTGGTGGCTCGGGAGATGGAGGCACTGGGGGGAGGGCGCAGCCGTAGTTTCGTTTCTCAGAGATTTAGGACGGAGCGGGAAGAGGCCGCCCCTCCGGACGCCCCTATAAGGGCAGGGGAGACTCCTCCTCCGCGGCGGGGAGAGCCCCGGGCCCGCTTTCCTTGTTGTCTGCATTATCCCTCTCTTTACCCCTTTCCTGGCTTCTTTCCTTGTCTTCATCTTTACCTGTTCCTTGCCCCCTTTTGGCTTCACCGTTTTCTTTCCCTTTTTCTTTCCCTTTTCTTTTTCTTTTCCTTTCTCTTTTACCCCCTTGTTTCCCTGTCCCTTTCTTTTGCCCCATATCCTCCCTTCATCTTCCACCCAATTCTTTCCTGCTTTTTTTTTTTTTTTTTTTTTTTTTTTTTTTTGGTTTTGGGGGTGTTTGTTTGTTTGTGTTTTTTTCCAGCTGTGTTGTCCCTTTTTACCCCTCTCCCCCTGTTTTGTCCCTTCTTTTCCTGCTTCTTTCCTTACCCTCTTCTTTCTGTTGCCCGATCCGAAGAAAACACAAACAACCGAAGTCGTTTATGCAGTGCTTTATTGAGGGCCCGGGAGCCTGTGGACTAGCGTCCAAAGACAGAGCCCCATTCCACAGAAAAATTACAGGGTTTTTGTATGTTTTCTACATGATTTCTTCATCATCATAATTTCTTAATTTCTTTCACTACTTGGTACGATTATCTCTTTGACCTTTAAGTTTTGCCAAAAGGTACATTCCTTAGATTATCTCTTGGTTACACTGCTTACATTGCAATATCTGCTATACAGTTCATCTGCAGGTTACATATGGCCTACCAAGCCTTAGCATAACTACTACTAATGTCAACTAATGCTAACTATTAACGTTTGTTACTATCTTAATAATACAGTTTATTGAATCAAAATGGCAACATTTCCTTCCCTTTTTTCCCCTCACTTCTTGCCCTTTCTTTGTCCCCTTCATTGCCCCTTTGTTTTTCTTGACCCCTTCTATATCCCATTTTACTATCCCCTTCTTTCCCACCCCTCCCTCTTTCTCTGTCCCCAATTCCTGTGAAGTCCTCAAATCCTGCTGGATCCCCAAGCCCACCTCCATCTCCCACACATGCAGGCTTGATGCCAGGAGGTGCCACTTTTTGGGGATGCCATTTGGGATCCCTGGAAAGCTCCGGCTGCGCCCCCTTAGAGGAATCCCCCTCTCAGGCTTCAGGGTGTTAAGAGTGCGTGAACTGTGTTATTACATTGGAATGCGCAGGATATGCTGTCCCGGAACGTTTTCCTGGCAACTCCGGGAATGTTTCTGATTAAATAAACCGAACAAGCATTGCTCCACCCTGGAAACTAGAATTTGGTTTCTGGGAATCGCAGCCCAGGGCACTGGTGCCCTCTAGTTTTCCCAGCCGTGAGTGTATTTCTTCCTTTAATAACGGATTTCTCCCGTGTTTTTGCCCCTAGCCTGAGCCGCAGCGAGGCGGGGACACTGCCTCAACCTGTGGGATGGGGAGGGGAAGGGAAAAGTCCCGTTGTTTTTCACCCCTGCGCTGCAGAGGGAAGAGCCAGCCCGCAGAAGAACAGTGCAGTGAGTTGTGGCCGGTCCCAGCCCGGCTGAGCAGAGCCGCGGCCCTCGGGGTCTCTGCATCCAGCGAGGGGATCCTGGGGATCCCGGCGTCCAGCAGGGGCGATCCTGGCAATCCAGCCCCCGTGGGATTTCTGCACCCAGCGAGTGGGCATTGAGGGGGGGGGGGTTTCAGCCCCCATGGCATCCCCGCTCCCAGCGGGGGGATGATCCCAGGGATCTCATCTTCCCGGGACGATCCCGGGGGTCCCACCCCCGATCCCGTGGGATCCTTGAGAGTCCAGCGGGCTTCGAGACTGCGGATGGCGCCCCCCTGCGGACCGGGCCGGCCGCTGCAGCCGCTGCCGGGCGGGAAGTACCATCCTCGCCGCGGGGGGGAGTGATCGGGGGGCGGTCCCGCCGAAGCCCGCGTCACCAGCCGCGCCGACCCCTCCGTCCCCTCGGGCCGGAAACCCCCTTCGGTTTCGCCTCGCCGCCGGCCCGCTCTCCCGCCGTGCGGGGCCGGGAACAGGGCCGGGGGCGCGGCTCCCCCCCGCGCCCCTCATGGCCTCGCCCGC
>NC_031774.1:6499815-6518079 GCF_001522545.3 Parus major
CGGGGTTAGCCCGGCGGCGGTGGTGGCGGCGGGGGCGATGCGGGCGGCAGGATGCCGCGGCTCCCGGTGAAGAAGCTCCGGAAGCAGCTGAAGCTGCTGCTGCTGCTGGCGCTGCTCACCTCGGCCGCCTGGTTCACGTACCTGCACATCAGCCTGGTGCGCCAGGGCCGCGCCCTGCGTCTCCCCTTCGCCTACGGCAAAGGTAACGGGGGAGGGGGGGGTCTCCGGCAGCCCTCGGACCGGGGCCTCGGGGGGCTTTGGGGGTCCCCAAGGTGTGGTGGGTCCCCCACTCCACTCCGCCGTACCGTAGTACCTGTGGTTTGGGGGTCCCCAGGGAGTGCCGGGGCTCCCCGCCGCTCTGGGCTCTCAGAGCACCTGGGGTTTGGGGGTCCCCAAGGGGTTTGAGGGTCCCCCCGCCACGCTGGGTACCCAGAGCACCCCCTCAGGGTTGGGATCCTCCCCCCTTCCCGGCGCTGGGTTTCTGTCCCGCATCACCCGCGTGGGTTTGGGGCGAGCGGGACCCCTCCGTGGGCCCCGGTGTTGGACCTTCGGGAGAAGGGGACACCCAGGAGGGCCCCCAAACCCTCCGGGACATTCATTGTCCCCCCTCGAACCGCTCCGTCCTCATTTTTTCACCCGCTGCCTTGGCTGCGATGACAAAGAGGCCATTTATAGGCGCTCGCCGCTGCTGGAAGGGGCAAGCTCTTCTTTCCCATCCCTTCCCAACGTTCCCAGCCTTTCCTAACCCTCCCCATTCCATCCCAACACTTTCTCAGCCTGTGCTATTCTACTGCAAAAAAAAAAAAAAACCACCAAAATTCCTTTCTTCTCCCGCGCTCAGATAGCGGCCGGGATGGATTCCGGGATGCTCCGGAGGGACAGGTGCCCTAAGGCTCGCTTTCATCTCCATTCGCTCCCGGTTTTCCCGTGGCAGACCTCCCTGGGCTATCCGGGGAGACACAAAGCGACTCGGAATATTTGCTGGGTGAAACTTGAGCCGCAGCGTTCCTGGTGGGACTGACCTCGCCCAGCGCGTTTTGTCCTAAAAAATGAGACGGGAACAGGATTTAGTGCCTATGGAGGGAGGGAAGGGCATTCCCGAGGGGGTCAGAGCGGTCCCGGAGGTTGGCAAAGCCGCCCGGCTGGAAAACCCAAAGTTTCCGAGCGGAGCAGCAGCATGATCCTGCAAATTTTTGGGCCTTCTGGTAAAATCGGGATAATGCGAATGAGCGAGGCAGGAAATGAGGCTGCTGAGGGAGGGGGGGCACCGGGGGCTGCCGGTCCCTGCGGGATCCTCCGTGGTGGGAAAGCCGCAGGGTCTGCCTGGTGTTGCCGAGGGGATTTTCCCTGTGTTCCCATCATTATCCCGAGGCGCTTCCCCCGGCCCCGCCGTTATCCCGTGTTTGGGACGGCCATGGCTGGCCTCGGGCAGCGGGGAACGGCGTGGGATCGCTGTCCCTATCCCTGGAAAAGCCATGGATCGGCGGGTGCCGGGGTGCAGCGGAGCGAGGCTGAGCCGCGGTTTTCCTGCGGGGAGGATGCAGGGATAGAGTGTGTGGGATGTTCCCAGGTGCTGAGCCCGGCAGGTGCCTGTCCCTGCTCTCCCTGCGTGCCCTGCATCCCGGCCGGCTCCTCGGGATGCTCCAGGGGGAAGCCTTGGGTTTTGCAGTGGAAGGGAGGGGGTCCCAGCGAGGCTGCAAACTGGGAACGAGGGGTGCTGGGCTTTGGAGGAGAACGGTGTCTCTGGGAGGTGGGAAGAGAGATGGGGAAGTCCATCGGGTGGGGGAAGTGTTGCCCCTTGCCATGGGGAACACGGGCTCCTTCCCTGGCTGAGGTGTGGAGAGGTGGGTGATTCTCCAGGGAAAGCTGGATCCGGCTGTCCAGGACAGGACTCCGGGGAGATACTGCTCCTTGCACTGGGATTTTCCAGTGGGCGCCTAAAACCTGGGTGAAGGCTTGGGAAAGGCAGAGTTTAGGTCCAACTTGGCCTGTTTGGACACAAAGTGGTGGAAAGGGGAGGTTGGGGAAGGGTTTGGCCGTGCACAGATGGACCCTCATCCTGCTGCTGCCAGAGTGGGAGAGACAGGGAGTGTTTTAGGTGGAAAAGCAATGAATGGAGTGAAGAAAAAAAAACCCAATCAAACAAAAAACCCCAAATAGATCACAGAAAATAAACTATGTTAAGGAAAAAACTTGTTGCAACGGTTTGGGGGAAAAGCATCATGCCAAGGGTCTGTGCACCGAAAGGAATTTGGAGATAACTTTTGAATTTGGCTACCATGAGCCAGGACCTGTCTGTGTGCCAGCGGTGCTGCCCAGTTAATTAACAAGGAAAAAGGTTAATTACTCATTAAACAGGATGTCAGTGAGCAGCTGGATGCTCAGGAGGCTGCAGGTACGGGGCATGAGGATTTTAGGTATTTTTGGGGGGTGTAAAGTGGGGAAGACCCAGCCAAGTGGGGTTGGGAGCACAATGGGATTATCCCAGGGCTCCCCATGTCCCCTTGGCCCAGCCACTGGTGACACCTGGAGCTGGAGCATCCAGGGGCTGGGCTGGGAGCTGTGCTGGTCCCTGATAAAACACCCTCCGCTTTTCCTCATCTTCTCCAAGTAGATAATTACCCTTCTCTGCCTAATTGAACACGCAGATTCCTCATTGGAAATAATGAGGCCATTACGGTGCTCTCCCAGCTGGAAACCGCGCCGAGGCAATGGGGTGGAAATGCGGATGCGCCAGGTGGAAAGGGAAAGGAAAAGGATGAAAAAGCAAAAAAAGAACTGGGGGAAAAATTATAATAAAGCCCTAAAGTGGCTTGCAGTGGGGGTTTGGGGCTTGGGGCTTGCTGGGATTTAGCATGGGGGGTGTTGGAGGTGCTGGGGGGAGGTTTTGGGGGATTGGGGGAGCACAGGATGGGTGCTCAAGGGTGCTAAAGCCAGTTCATGGATGAAATGGGGCTCTCTCTGCCTGCTGGACATGGCAGGGCCTGGGTCACCCCTCTGCCATGGTCCAGAGGGCTCCCAAAACCCCTGATCCCGAGGCAGTGGTGGGATGGATGCTCTGTGTCCTGTCTTTGGCTGTTCTCCCCACAGGGACCATCTTTGGGGAGAGCAGGAGGGAGAAGGTTTGGGATAAAGTGTCCCTCTGGGATCCATCTCGGCAGATCTTTTGATTTTAATTGGGAGGCTGGAATGCTGCAGCCTGCTGTGGGGCTCATCCTTTTAGTCGGGGATGCCAGGAGCAGGTAGGGAAGGGGATGAGAAGAGCCCTTTGAAGATGAAGGGCAGTGGGATTTGGGACTGGGAGCTGCTTTTCCTTCTGGCATCATCCCTTTCTCTGCTGGGAAAGGCTGGTTTCCCTGGATGGACCCACGTGGGGTCCCAGTACCAGGGAGAGGAATGGGCTGGTTTGGGTGTCACTGGGGCCCTTTTTCCTCATGGGAAGCCCTTCCTGGACTACCCCAGGCTCCATGCCCTGCTCCTCTCGGGTGCCCAATGGGAAAAATTTGGCAACTGCCTCTTTTGAGTTTTTCAAAGGCAAAAATGTGGCTCTTCAGAAGCACGAGTGGCTTTGAGCCACCCTGGGGTGGCACCTGCCCCCAGCCTAGCTGTGACCCGGCCTCTTTGGCACATGAAGGGTGTCCAAAACTGTCCTTTGAAGCCAGGGGAGGTGAGGAATGGCTTTTCCCAAGCACTTTGTGTTGGTGTTTGGAATCTTTATCCTTCCTGGCACTGCCCTGGATCTCCCCTCCATCCCTTCCCTGTGCCTGCAGCTGGGGCTCTCCAGGGCTGCTCCTTGGGAAGGGCTGAGCAGCCCCCTGGGGTGTCAGTGGCCTTGGCACTGGCAGGATGCAGGGATTTTGGCTGGATGAGGAGCCAGGTGGGAGCCAGCTGCTGGAAGAGGCCGGAAAGCTGGAACAGGGATGGTGACCCCACAGGTAATGAGGAGCTCAGAGGCTGGAATGTTTCTGGGGTGAAATGCACCCTGAAATTCCCAGCATTTCACAGTGACCTTCTCCAGAGGCCTCATCCCAGGAAGCCAAATCTTTGTGCTGAGGGCTGTGAGTGAGCATCATTCCTGCTGGGATGGAGCAGGGTCTCGTGGGAGCTGCTCCAGCTCTTTTTGTGGCTGGAGCAGGGGAGACCGAAGGACATTGGATGCACAGTGAGGGAAATGGGGGAAGTCTGGGAGCTGTCCAATCCCAGGAGGGATTTGAGATGCTGGTTTTGAGCATGGAAGTGTCGGAGCCACCTCTCCTGGTGGGTGTTTGTCGGTTGGAGTGGTCTCACGGCAGCTCCATCGCCAGCCAGAGCGATTCCGCATCGATTTCCACAGCTCCAGCTGAGAAGGCTGTCACTGAGTGGGAAAACAGCAGAAGAGGAATGGGGGAGGCAGGAAAAATCCCCCTCGCTCCTCCAGTTCCCTCAGCAAGGCAGTGACAGGTCCCAGCAGGCAGCAGTGCCCGAGGGAGGCAGGGCAGGGGTGGCCAGGGACTGATCCCGTGTCCCCATGGTGGTCACAAAGCCCCTCAGCCCCACTGGTGTCACCACCCTCTGTCTGGGGGCTGTGGCCAGGATTTTTGTCCCTTGTTTCTGTGGCACTGATAGAGGCATTTGTGGTATTGATTCCTTTCTGGCTAATTATAATCACATAACACCTCGTTAGGAAGCTCCTGCAGAGATGCTCCTGCTCCCAGGCTGGGGAGAATTTGGGAATGGAACCTCTGGATTTAACTGAGGCGCCGCCACCACCTCTGCTGCAGCTGTGTCGGGGTTTAAATGTCACCTCCTGCCTTCCACGTCGCAGGGCTTGGAAAAGGGCCAGGAGAAACCCCGGCATGGAAGAAAGGGGCTGTGTTTGGAGCTGGGGAGGAGGAGGCGGGGGGTGGGATGTGAAAGGCTCTCTGTGCTTCCCAGTGGAGTTACAGGGCCGGGATAACGGGGAGATGCTTCTCCCATTGGAGGCACTGCTCCGTGCCCTGCCTGGATCCTTCGTATCCATGGCCTCCTCCCCAGGATGAGGATCCTGACTCCCTGTCTGGAGGCTGCTGTGACTCAGAGCTGAGTTGTGCCACAATTTGTGCTTCCTGCCCTCTCCTCGCTGCTCCCAAAGCATCAGCGTCGCTCCAGGGAAGAGTTTTAGTGCTTCCATCCCTTCCCTGAGCATCCCCATCCCACAGGCAGTGGGTCCCTGCTTGTGTTCAGACCTTCCCCTATCCCTGTCCCACCCTCTCTGGTCCTTGAGGGAGGCTGGCCGAGGGAATGGACACAGCAGTGCTGCTGTGCATCCCGGTGGGATGCTGGGAGGAACTGGAATTCTTCTTCCTCCCGGTGCTGCCTTCTCCCTCCTCTTCTTCTCCTGCCTCTGAGCTGCTCCTCCCACAGGGCTGTGGTTGGGACCAAAGGAGCTCCAGATTTTTGGGAGCAGCGATGCTCATTGGCACAAGGCACTGCCCTTCCCCACCCCTTATACCCCTGGCACTGGTTCCCAGTTCCCAACTGCCTGACCGGAAGTCACTTTCTGATATTTATATTGCCAGGGGAAGTCACTTTCTGGTATTTATATTGCATGGAAGCCCAGAAGCCTTTTCTCGAGTGTTGCTGGTGCTTTTGCTCCTTCCTGGATGTGGGAGCCCCTCGGAAGGGATGGGGGAGCAAGCAGGGGACTCGTGGTTTTGGGTCCTGAGAACTCCAAGGATGAGCCTGCCCAGCTTGGATTAACTCCTGTTTTTTACCCACTTTGCTCCAGTTTATATCAAATAATCTCCCACTGGTTCACAGTCCTGACATGGAGGGGAGAGAAGCAGGATGGCCACATCCAGCCATCCCTGTGGATGCAGCCAGGGATGCTGCTGGCGCAGGTTGCCATACAGGGAGTTTTGTCTGTGGAAAATCCCACGGGATCCCACAGGAGACAGGTTTATCTCCTCCAAGGCTGGGAGAGGCTCCTTGAGCGGGTACCACAGAGCCACTCCTGCCTCCCAGCCCTGGGCAGGTCCCTTGGGAGTGCTGAGCTCCTCGTGGCACGGATCAGCGTGGTGGGAATGACGCTGTCCATGTGTGGAGCGCAGGAGATGAGCGCTGGCTCCGGTCCCGCTGCTCCCCATCACCCTCCTCGCGGAGGGAAGAGGGATGGATGCGGGAATGAGGCTGGCTGAGGGGAGGGGGCAGCCTGGGGAGCTGCCAGGAGCGAGCTGGGGCTGCCAGGGGCTGAAGAATGGCCGAGAGCAGAAGAAGGGGCTTTAGAGCTTAATTTCCTGTCCGTGCCGTGGGGATGGGATTTGTGCTGCCATCTCCAAGGAGACGCCGGCTGTGCAGCCGCTGGAATACTAATGGTGTGGGAGGCGTGTGCCGGGGGGCTCCGGGCACCCCGAGCCCCTCCCTGGCTGTGGCAGTGGCTGAGGCCGTTCCATTTTGGCGAGTGGGAGCCCCCAGGACTTGCTGGTGATGGAAAGGAGGGTGTGGAAGGGTCAGGGACATCTTTCCATACCCCTGGGACTGGGTTGGTGACCCCTTTCCCGCAATTCCCATTGGGAAGTGGGGAGGGGTCACTGCTTGGCACACCTGGGGCTCCCCCGCATTGCCACAAGGGTGTGGCTGGTTTTGGGGGACCCACAGGTGTTAGTGGAGGTGGCTCTTGGACACCCACCTCTCCAAGCATTGCTTTGAGCTTCCCTCGACTCTGGATTGAACTGTGGATCCATGCACTGGCAGTGATGGCTGAACCACAAACTCCCCCCGTCCCCCTGGGTTTTGGGGTGGCAGAAAAAGAGGATGTCGTCCCCGCCTCAAAAAGTAACATTTTCCAAGTCTGCACCATTGTTTTGGGGGAAGTGGGGGTAGTTTGGAATTCCCTGCCCAAGGAAAAGGAGTAGCAGAGGGGAGTCAAAGGTTGGGGATGATTAATTCAGCACAGCAACAAAGCTGATGGGTCTGGGAGCAAGGTTTTGATGTAAGTGTGATTTTGAAGAGGGACATGGCTCAAGGGGACGATATCTGGGGGGATTTGGGGCTGGTGTGCTCTTGGCAGAGCTGCAGGATGCTTCAGGAGAGCTGGGATTTGGAGGGGCAGGAAGTAGGGATACATCCCTGAGGATGGAAGGGGAGCAAGACCCCAGCAGCTTATCCCAGCATCTCTTATGTAAAGGGCAGGGAGCTGTGGGGGGTGTAATTAAACCTGCTGCTGATGAGCTGCTGCAAAGCTGCTTAATGCAAATGGAACGAGGGGAATTGCAGCCAGGGACCCCCGTGTCACCCCCTGTTCCTGGAAGCAGAGGCAATGCCAGCACCTCCCCTTCCCAGTGCCGGGGAGAGGGGTGTCCCCAAAAGAGGTGCTGGGATGGGGGGCTGTGGTGTGACCCCTCTGTGCTCCCCTGGCAGATGGAGAGAGGCCGGGGGAGGTGACGGATGCCGGGAGGCGGCCGGCGGCAGCGTCGGCACGGCGCAGGAAAGCCGAGGATTCCAGCGAGAGCCACGAGGAAGATCTGATGGTAACAGGGGAGGGAAGGGGCCTGTGGAGGTCACTGCTCTGAGAGCAGAGTGCTCCAAGTCTTGTCTGGCTGAGGGGATCCCAGGGTTTGGGGGCTACGTCAGAACTCGGATTCTGCCCAGCAGCCCTCACAGTGGATGAACTCTCTAATATCCCATTGAAACTGGGTGGGATATCCCTCCCAGTATCCCACACTCTGCTCCATGTGCCCTGGCACAGCTTCCCTGAGAAGGGCCCAGCTTCATCTGCTCTGCACTTTTCTGGGCAAAGCCATCTGCTCCTGTGTGTTCTGCTGTGTCCTGGACTGGAGAGCCACTGTGCCCCAGGTGGAGCCTCCAAGCAGCAGGATTCACTTGGAATTGTAGCCACGAGGGCACCCTGTCCAGCAGGTCACCAAGCCCCTGCTGAGGACCCTGCTGTCCCTGTCCAACCTGTTGTCACCAAGAGGCCTCATAGCAGGGCAGCCAGGAGTGGGAAGCCATGGGGTATTCCCTGCCCTATCCCAACAGTGGGTCACTCCTCAGAAATAAGGGACAGATGGACAGAGGAGGAACCTCAGGTGCCCAGAGGAGGCACAGGCTGGTGCTGGGTAAGGACAGAGGGCATGGCAGGAATTGCATCCTGGCTTTTTCTGGGAGGAGGGAGAATCCTTCCAGTGAGCCTGGCACAAAACCCTCCTTCCTGAGGTCTTCCAAGGGCACTGCTCCCTCCTCTGGGGCTCTAATGAGTTCGTTTAGGCAGTTTGCTAATTATTTCCCCTGTCACTGTGCATCCAAATGGGCTGTGCTGTGGTGACAGTGCTGTGTCTGCCCTGGGGGCTGGAGGAAGAGGGGGATGATGCTCTGGGGAAGCTGAGGAAGAGGGGAATGCTCTGGAGGGGCTCCAGAAGTGCCTGGCTCTTCCTTGTCGCCCATCAGCGAGCTGGAGGCAGGTGAATGCTCACCTAATCTCTCTAAATTATGAGATACAAGCAAGGGGATTAACCTAATCCCCTTTAAAGGAAGAGGGGGAACGCAGAGACATCCTGCTTCCTCTGCTCAGGATGTAGAGATCACCTCTGTGCTTTTAGAGAGAGAGCCCAAAATTCCAGCAGCCCCCAAGACTGGCCAAACATTTTGGATGAACAGAAAACTCACTGTTTCGGAGCAGTTTTGGCTGAGGGAAGGGAAACAAGCTGGAACATTTTGAAACTGCTGCCTGCAACACCTTGCCAATATTTTTGTGCCTCCTGCTGCTTTCCTTTGCCGTGAGCTGTGAAATCTTTCGCCTTGGTTTGGCAATGCTCAGAATGAGGTGTTTAGATCATGGAATCCTGGAATGGTTTGGGTTGGAAGGGATCTTAAAGCCCATCCAGTTCCACCCACTGCCATGGGCAAGGACACCTTCTGGTAGCCCAGGTTGTTCCATGCCCTGTCCAACCTGGCCTTGAACTTTTCCAGGGATGGGACAGCCACAGCTTCTCTGGGCAGCCTCACCACAGATGCACGGAGACATCCCACAGGCACAGGATGTGCTGGCCCTGATCACCCATCCCATCTCTCCCTCTGTTCCTCCACAGAACGACGGGCAGGACGTGGATGGCTGGTTTTCCAGGGGCCAGCGTTCCAACCGAGCCAGCACCCACCCCAAACTCAACCTGACCAAGCAGGCCTTGCCCTGGAACGAGCAGGTGGGTGGGCAGGCAGCAGCCTGGGAGGGGATGGAGGAGGAGCCCCACTGAGCCCCCTCTCTTTTCCCACAGTACAAAGGGAAGGCGAACCTGCACGTCTTCGAGGACTGGTGTGGCGGGGCCGTGAGGCACCTGAGGAAGAACCTCCACTTCCCACTCTTTCCCCATGTGAGTCCCGGTGTTCAGGGGTTGGTGGGAGGGTCCACTCATCCCTCCCTGGGTCTCTACTGGTCCTCAAGACTTTGGTTTGCAGGGCTTGGCTTGGGGAGGTGATTCCCAGCTGGAGGAGAGGTGGGTGGTGATGGGGCCTCCTCTGTGCTGGGGCCATGGGAGCCTGGGATAATGTGGAGGAGGTGATCCATGCCCATCTCCTCGGCAGACCCGCACCACGGTGAAGAAGCTGGCTGTGTCTCCCAAGTGGAAGAACTACGGGCTGAGGATTTTTGGCTACATCCATCCCTTCAAGGATGGTGAGTGACAGAGTGTGGCCCTTTTCCCCCCATGGAGCAATGTGGAGGTGCCGTGTCCTTCCCCTTCCTGGCCACAGGAGGACAGAAAGGCTCTTGGAGATGGTCCCCAAATCCTGGCTCATGGGCAGGAGGGTCCTTCTGGAGCAAAGCCCCTTTTTCCTGTGGCTTTGAAGGGAGGCAAAGCCCTGATCCCATTCAGGACAGAGCCATGACATGAGGTCTGGGGTGGGCCCATCCTGTTTCCCCATCTCACCACGAGGCAGCAGGACCAAGCTCATGCCACCAGGGTCCCCGTGTCCCTCAGTGGTGACCCTCTCCATGGCTCTCTGCAGGGGATTTCCAGTTTTCCGTGGCATCGGATGACAACTCAGAGTTCTGGCTCAGCTCCGACGACAGTCCCTCCAATTCCCGACTGGCCGCATTTGTGGGCAAGGTATGGCATTGCCTGTCTGCCTTGCCCTGCTCCAGGGGGAAGGATCCATGTGTGGCTCTGCTGGGGGCAGCTCTCCTGCCTCTCTGCTCCTTTGGGAATGCCAGGCCTGCTCCCATCCCTGGCCAGGCCTGGCTTGGCTTCCAAAGGAGCCCACTTGCTCCCTTCTTGGTTGGAACTGCCAAAGACCAGGAGATTTAATATTTATTCCTGGGTTTTCTTGGGGTTAATTCCTCTAACGGGAAGCTGGTGGGCTTTGGTGTGGTGTCCTGCTGCTCTCATGCTCCTCCTTCCTTCCCAGCTGGGCACCGAGTGGACGGCGCCGGGAGAGTTCACCAAGTTCAGCTCCCAGGTCTCCAAGCCCCTGCGGTGAGTGTGTCCATGGGGATGGAGTCTGGGACACGGAGTCGCTGGCTCTGACCTCCCTGGGCCACAGCTCTTTCCCAAAAAGCACGTGAGGCTGGGCTGGAGCCCAGATCCATGGTCTGAAGGGGCAGGTGTCACAATGTCCCCTCAATCCCACAAAACCCCTCAGCAATGGGGACACCCTCCTCGGCTCCCTGTCTCCTTGCCTCAGGAAGGTTTTACCCACCCGTGGGCAGGACAGGGAGGCTTTTCCCAGGCTGGCCCTGGGCTCTGACCGCTGTGTCCCCTCCCCTGCAGCCTCATGTCCTCCCGACGTTACTACTTCGAGCTGCTCCACAAGCAGGATGACCGGGGCTCGGACCACGTGGAAGTTGGGGTGAGTAAATTCCCACCCCCCCATGCCAGGCCCCTTCCAGGACCAGAGAGCCAGTGCCAGGGATTTGCCCATCTGTGTTCAAGTGCTTTATCCTGGAGCAAAGCCACAGTTTCCCCCTCCCATGGCTGCCAGTGGGGACAAGTCCGTGTCACTGTTTCCCTGGTTATTCCAGCACTGGGATGCATGGAGTGCTGTTCTCCTTCCCTCCTGGTGGTCTTTGGGCAGCTGAAGACCCTGCCATCAGACTCCCACGGGCAAGAAGAGCCCACAGCAGGCAGGTCCCACCTTGCTGGCTGCATCCCAGCAGTGGGAGAGAGGTGGCCAAGGCAATGGAGCGATTCCCTGTTTTCTTCTTTTTCCCCCTTGGAATTACCATGAATTTCAAATCTGAACTTGCCTGCCTTGGCAGCACAGGCCTGGCAAAGCCTGGAGCGTGTGTCAGGGGCTCAGGCTGGCTGAGGGTAAGATGTTGGCTCGTTAGCAAAGGTTTCATTTCTCCCAAGAACTCATTAATCACTGGAGTCAAGCTGGTGCCAGCAAAGCATCAGGGAGGCCGGCAACACCCCTTCCTCGCTGGCTGCCCCCCTCCTCCCCATCCCCTCTATCCTGACAAGATCTGCATTTCTTGGGGCAAAAAACAAGTAGTGGGGAAAACAAATAGATGGGGGAGATGTTTCTGAGATGGGATGTTTTTGCTGGAGGGAGGGAGCGAAGCCTTTCAGCCGTGCAGAAAAACCTCTCAGCTGTGCAGAGAGAGACAACAACAACATCCACAACAAAAGCGGGACCCTCATGTGTCTTGCCCAGGGGGCATTGAAGGGCTTGTCCCGACAAGGGCTCCAGACTGGCTTTTAAAATGCTGGAGTTAAATCAGGGCAGGCAGCTCTGGAGACCCTCTTAAATCAGGGCAAACTCTTCTTTATAAAGCACTGGAGTGAGGAAAGGCGTCCTTTGGTCGCAGGACTTGTGATGGTCCCAGAGGGAACCAGCATGAGCCTGTATCCTACCCACAGGAGCCTTTCCCTCTCTGACCCTGCAGGGATCCCTGCTAATCCCAAACCCTGCAGGAAATGGGATGGGATCAGCCCTCTCTCTTGATCCTCTTCTGCAGGGAAGTTGGACAGGGAGGACCCATCCTGGGGTGCCGGGGTAGGGCAGCTGCGTCCTGACCCCTGCCACCCTTCTGCTTAATTCCCCATCTCTTTTTATTTTTTTCCCAGTGGCGGGTTTTCCTCCCCAGCCTGAAGTTTGAGGTGATTGACTCCTCCTACATCTCCCTGTACACAGGTAAGGGCCAAGTGCCTCCTGCAGCCACAGCCAGCGGGCTCTGCAGGGGCTGCATGTACTGGGAGAGACGGGAAGGAAAGCAGAACCTGGGAAATGGGGTCCTGGGGGGACATCTCAGCCTCTGAATCCCACCACTGGACTTCTGCCTGGTGTGAGGATGGATGCAAGGGCTGCAGTGGGTAGGATTGATGCTGGGAGCAAGATGAGATGCTGCTAAAAATGGGATGTGGAGTGAACACGCCATGGAAGCACAGCTCTGCTGGTGCTCCAGCCTCACCCTGCCTGCCGAGACCCCTCTGGCTCCAGGGCCTGGCCCTGAGTTACGAGGAGCTGTCGTGGAAGCGGGGATGGATGGCACAAGGTTTAATTAAATCTATAGATCTTCTGCTTCCTGCCCCTGCCCTGGCAGCAGGAAAGGGCTTGATAGATGGGTCCTGCCCTGGCGCTCCGCACGGAGCGGGAGCGGTCATCATTCCTGCTCTGGAAGGCGTCGATGAGGAGGAGGGGGCAGGCAGCAGGCAGGATCCGTGGGGAGAAGAGGGATGAGGGATGCCAGTGGTGCTGATGCAGGTGCCTGTGAGATGGATGACGTGCAGATAAATCCCTGTCCCTCAGCACTGGCTCTTCCTGCTTCTCCTTCCTGCTTCCCAGCTGCCTCAGACCCAGCAGCACCCCGAGGCAAAGCCATGTCACCCCTGGGGAGCCCATCCCTGGTGGGGGCTGCCAGCAGCAGGCAAAGCTCCTTCCTTCCTTCTTTCCATCCTTCCTCCCTCCCTCTAGACTTTTCCAGGGGCTTCAGCCCAGCCCCAGCCAGCTGCAGGGACACATTTGGGAAGCCTCTCCCTGCCACAAGAAGAAGAATTTGGGGTTTGGGAAGGGAGATCCTGTTTCCCTGTGTCTCTGCAGCAGGCAGGGTTTCCTGGGAAGGGAGCACCTGTGGGAGGCAGTTTGGAGCAGGGTGACCTCCTGTGGGAGCCTGGGGGCTGGTTGGTGGCCGAGGGTGACATGCCACCCTTTTCCCTGGGTAGGAGGCAAACCAGCTCGTGTTGCAGTTACCTGCAGGAAGGACAGGCAGGGTTTAACCCCTGTGTCCTTGGGAGTTGCAGCCCTGAGCATTCCCTTGTTTTTGATGCTGTGGTAATTGGAGCAGGACGGCCTGGCTGGGATCAGCCATGCCCTCGTCCTCATTAGTCGATGCAATAATCATTAGCCTGATTAGTCACGGGGTCTGCGAGATGCCTGGGAGGGCAACACTGCCTTCCCAGGGTGCTGGAGGAATCCACAAACCCTCTTGGAGGGACTGGGAAAGGCCCCCTCGGAGGATGCTCCCGGTGTGCCCGGGGGGTTCAGCCCCGGCCCTGTCCCGCAGATGAATCCTCCCTGAAGATGAACCATGTGGAGCACATCCCGCAGACCTTGGCCAGCCACCCCGGGAGCCACCTCTGGGCGGCCCAGCAGGACGAGCACGGGGCCGACATGCTCAAAGCCGACCCCAGGGACACGTTCTTCCTCAGTAAGTGCCTGAGAATGCATCCACGCTGATCCCCGGCGGGGTTTGGGAGAGGAAAAAGGCTGCTGTGGGCACCTGGGTCACCCCTGCCACCCTCTGCCCATCTCTTGAGTGGAGGCATCCCTGTGGGGGTCTGTGGGAGCACTTTGGGATGCTTTGGGCTTCTCCACAGCCCCTTCCATCGAGGCTTCCCGTGTGGAGAACGTGCTGGTGCCCTGTGCCTACAGCCCCACCTATGTGGTGAAGGATTTCCCCATCGCCCGCTACCAGGGCCTGCAGTTCGTAAGTGTCTCCCTGGGGACAGGGCCACGCTCCCACGGGGACACGGTGGGACCCAGGGCAGGGGTGTTCCCACCTGGGTCAAATCCAGGAGGAAGCGTCCCTTGCTGGAGTCGGGCTGAGCTTGCAGGGCTCAGCCTGAGAGGGTTGGGGTTAAATCCCGGTGTCTGAGGTGCTGGGGGTCACTGATGTTGGCGGTGGCCTCAGGTCCCCAACTCCTCGGGGTGATGTGGCACTGTTTACCCCCCAGGTCTACCTCTCGTTCGTGTATCCCAACGACTTCACGCGCCTCACTCACATGGAGACGGAGAACAAGTGCTTCTACAGGGAGTCTCCCCTCTACCTGGAAAAGTAGGTACTGGGGGCTGGGATTTTGGGGTGCTGCACAGAGGGGGCTGGTGTCAACAGTGCTGAGATGATGCATCCTCAGCCATGTGTCCCTGTCCCCCGTGGAAGGGCCACCCCAGGCTGGCTCTTTGCCCATCTCCCAGGCATGCAGCAGCTTGAGTGCTGGCAGTGCTCCTGGATTTGGGATTTGGGAACCCCGGCTCCCTTGGCAGCTGGGTGCTCCTCCCCACACACATCCCCTCGCACCTCCCTTCTCCCGGGCCCTCACTTTCCCTCTCCATTCCCAGGTTTGGGTTCTACAAGTACATGAAGATGGATGAGGAGGAGGATCCACGGCAGCAAGCGTTTCTCTTCCTCGGCCCTGACAGTGAGTCACCAGGATCGCTGGGCACAGGGCCGAGCTCCCGGCATCCTCACTGGCAGCTCATCCCCTTGGAGCTGTGGCTCATTGGGATGAGTCCAGCACTGCCAGAGGCTGCAGGAGGGCTGGGCTGTGCAGAGCAGCATCCCTCAGAGCACCCCTGCGAGCATCCTGCTTGGCATGACAACAGGGCGATGTGGGATGTGGGAAGCAGGACGCTGGATTGGGATTTACTCTCCCTCCAACATCTCTTGGGTTGGCTTTGGCAGTGAGCAGCAGGAACCGGGCCCAGGGTGGAGCCTGGGGATGTCTGTGGAGCCTGGGGGTGCTCCTGGGGAACCAGAGGCTGTTCAGAGTCTGCCTTGGGCAGTTTGGCAAAGCCCTGGCAGGTCGGGTTTGCTCCTGGATGAAGTGGGATTGGTGCCGAGATTTGAGGTGGGGGTAAGTGACAGCAACTGGAGCTGCCAGCCCTGGTGGGCATCCCTGTGTGGGCATCCCCTGGTGCCCCAGCTCTGCTCCCTCACCTCAGCCACTCACGGGTTCCTCTCCTGCTGGGATCAGGCTCTGCCTCCTTGTCTTGGCCTGTCAGGGTGTTAATGTCTGCCTTCTCTGCCTAGATTTCCTGGAGGATGAAGAGGAGGAAGGAGTGGACAGCCCGGAGCCCACAGACCCCCCTCGTGATGCCAAGGAGCACAGCTTTGGGCCGGCACCCAGAGCCAAAGGGAAGGATCCCGCGCCGGTCACTGGGGATTACAGGGATGACCTGGACTATTACAGCTTCCGCCGGAAGCGGGGCCGGGCGCAGGCTGAGGGGGGCACCCCCGGGCAGCTGGGGACACGGGGCACGTCCAGCCCACCGGCCGCTCACCAGGAGGATCCCGCGCCGGAGCGGGGCCCGGGCCGGGCGCTCCAGTGGCTGCCCCAGGAGGACGAGGAGGATGAGCTGGGGCTGCCGGCGTCTCCAAAGCACGGCACTGCCCTGGGCCTCCAGCCCCACCTCTCTGTGCCCATCTTTGGTGGCAAAGCCAAAACACCGGGTCCCAGCAGGCCAGCAGCTCCCAGTGAGGACAAGAAGCCCCGGAAAAGCCAGGAGAAAGTCTATGTGACCCGGCTGCAGCCCGGGAAGCGCAAAGCTCCAGCCCAGGAGCCGGCCTTCCCCGGCATTTTCCTCTATCCAAAGCCTGTGAAAAGAGTCCACCTCCGCTCCAGGACCCCGCAGAAGCATCCCATCACCCCCAACAAGCTCCGGGCTGTCCCTGGCCGCCGGAGCCCCTGGCTCCTGAGCAGCATCTCCAAGGAGAGGGACCCTGCCAGGCGGAAGAGCGGCAGGAGGTGGGACCGGCCACCCAAGCAGCGAGTGCTGCCCGGCCTCCTTGCCCTGGGCACCGAGGGGCTCTTCAGCCATGAGGACACGACCCCTGCTCCGGGCAGGACAGCAGCCACTGCTGACTACAACTCATCCGAGACCACCCGCTCCGAGGGGACACGGGTGACGTCCTTTCTGAAGGTGTCGGAAACAACAGCGTCGCAGCAGGAGGAGGGAAAGGGACAGGAGGAGGAGGAGGATGAGGAGGAAGAGGTGTCAGACTATTCCTACGAGGCGGGGGAGCTGCAGCAGGGCTGGCTGGAGGACTCCATCAACTGGCAGCGGACGTTCAGCGTTAGCTCTGTGGATTTCGAGCTGCTGCGCTCTGACTGGAACGACCTGCGCTGCAACGTGTCGGGAAACCTGCAGCTGGGCGAGAGCGAGGTGGTGGACGTGGTGGCCCAGTACATGGAGAGGCTCAACGAGAAGAACGGAGGGTGCGGAGGGAGTGGGATGCCGGCGGGAATTCACGGGGGTGGGTCTTGGATTGTGGGAAGCAGAGCTCACGATGATGGTGATTTCAAGGCTTCTCTTTTCCCTGCAGGATCTACACCCTCCTGAGGATTATCAACGTGGAGAAGCGGCGGGACACGGCGCGGGGGAACCGGTACCTGCTGGAGCTGGAGCTGGTGGAGCGGGGCCAGCGCACGGTGCGGCTCTCCGAGTACGTCTACGTCCTCCTGCACCAGGGCAAGCAGGACGACAGCGCCGAGGCCAACCCCGACGGGCTGGCCCTGGGGGCCACCGAGCCCCAGCCCAGTGCCTGGAGCATCCTCTATGGAAAATCTGTCCTGTGCCGGCCGCTGCGGCTCAGCTGGAGGCAGGACGTCATGGTGCACTTCGTGGTGCCAGGTAGGTGACAGCAGGACACGGCTCTCCGCGATCTGTGCTGCTCCCTCAGCATCCTCCAGCGGGGTGAGGGTGTCACCGCTCCTCAGAGGGGATTGGTTTGGCTGGGAGGGGGTGCTGTGGGTCCCTGCTGTGAGCCTGAGGGATGTGTCTCCGGCAGTGAAGAACCAGGCCCGCTGGGTGCAGCAGTTCATCTCGGACATGGCCGGCCTCTACGGGGCCACGAGGGATGCCAACTTCAACGTCATCCTGGTGGACTTCGACAGCGAGGACATGGATGTGGAGAAGGCCCTGCAGGATGCCCGACTACCCCGGTAACTCCCAGCCTCCTCCTCATTTTTGGGGGTTTAAACTACTTTTCCATGTGGTTTTGAGGGTGCAGAAACTTGACTCCATGGGGGGACCCTCAGCTTGAGCTATAGCACTTGGGTCGTCCTGAAAAGGCATCTTGCCCCATGCTGGTGGTTCCTGTCCCCTCCTGGCTGTGTCCCTGTCTATCCCCAGTGCTACTTGCCCTGTCCTCTCTCCCCAGGTTCCAATACCTGCGGCGCACAGGGAATTTCGAGCGCTCTGCCGGGCTCCAGGCCGGCGTGGACATGGTAGAGGTGAGCAGGGACAGGGACCAGCTCTGGCTGTGGCTTCTCTCCCAGGGCTGTTCCTCTCTGATTCCCCTGCCCCGTGTCTGTCCCTTCCAGGACGAGCACAGCATCGTGTTCCTGTGTGACTTGCACATCCATTTCCCTGCCAACATCCTGGACAGCATCCGGAAGCACTGCGTGGAGGGGAAGCTGGCCTACGCTCCCATCGTCATGAGGCTGAGCTGTGGCAGCTCCCCTCGGGAGCCCAACGGTGAGCAGGGACCCCTTGCCCGCTGGGAGCACCCCAAAACCAGGCCATCACCTGGTGGATTTCCGCAGGAGGTGGCACAGATGGGGATGGACCCGTGGTGGAAAGAGAGGTTGGGATGGGGAATCCCTGAGGCTCCCAGGTGGTGGGGAGAGCACAGAGGGGATGACATGTGCATTTGGGGGTCCCCCCAACCCTCACCTCATTGCTCCCCACCTCCAGGCTACTGGGAGGTGAACGGCTTCGGCCTCTTTGGCATCTACAAGTCGGACTTTGACCGTGTGGGAGGGATGAACACGGAGGAGTTCCGGGACCGCTGGGGCGGGGAGGATTGGGAGCTCCTGGACAGGTGAGCCTGGGGGTCCTGCAGCCCCTAAACCCCCAGGAACAGGGTCAGCCATGTGGATTTGGGTGCATCCATCAAGCTGGCTGGGGGCTGGATGATGGGGTGGTGAAGGGGAAAACTTCCCTTTGGGAGGGCCATCTCCATCTGTCAATCTATCCGGAGCCTTGTCCCTCTGTCCATCCATCTCTTGAGCCCCATCCCTTCCTTCTTCCATACCCTGAGCCCTGTCCCTTTCTCCCTTCATCCCTTGAGCCCCATCCCTCTGTCCTTGATCC